>NC_043984.1:31498014-31745514 GCF_902150065.1 Myripristis murdjan
CTCCTACATCACCCTATCCCTGCTCCTTTTTCTCCTCCATCCCTCCTCCATCCCTTCTACTTGCCTCCACCCTTCCTTGATCACTCCATCCCTCCTTCATCACCCTATCCCTGCTCCTTTTGCTCCTCCATCCCTCCTCCATCCCTTCTACTTGCCTCCACCCTTCCTTGATCACTCCATCCCTCCTACATCACCCTATCCCTGCTCCTTTTTCTCCTCCATCCCTCCTCCATTCCTTCTACTTGCCTTCATCCTTCCTTGATCACTCCATCCCTCCTTCATCACCCTATCCCTGCTCCTTTTGCTCCTCCATCCTTCCTCTATCTTCCTATCCCCCTTCCATCTTTCCTCTTGATTTTCTCATTCCCTCCATTCCACCTTCTCCATCAACTAGTACCCTGCATCCTTCTTTGAGCCCTCATCCCTCCTTCCATCTCTCCATCCTTCCAGTCCCTCATCCTTCTTTCATCCCTCCTCTGTCCTTTCTCCATCCCTCCTCCATCCTTCCTCCTAATCGTCCCAATCCCTCCCGCTTCTGCTTTCATCCATCCCCCATTTCTCCTCTAGTTGTCCATCCCTCCTCCATTCCTTCTACTTGCCTCCACCCTTCCTTGATCACTTCATCCCTCCTACATCACCCTATCCCTGCTCCTTTTTCTCCTCCATCCCTCCTCCATCTTCCTATCCCCCTTGCATCTTTCATCTTGATTTTTTCATTCCCTCCATTCCACCTTCTTCTTCCATCAACTAGTACCCTGCATCCTTCTCTGAGCCCTCCATCCATCCTTCCATCCCTCCATCCTTCCTTCATCCCTCCTCAGTCCTTTCTCCATCCCTCCATTTTCCACCCCTTTTCCATCTTAACAACCCCTTCCATCCCTCCTCCTTTCTTCCCTGCTCATCCTCATTGCTCGGTCTCACCTCCTACCCTCCTCTCCTCTCCATCCCTCCTTCCATCCTTCCTAAATGTGATCCTCCATCTCTTCATTCTGCCTCCACCCCACGTCCTCCCTCCCCGCGCTCCGTTCCCCATCATTTTTCCTCCATCCTTTCATTTCTCCTCCACCCGGCCCTCCCTCCCTCTCCGCCCTCCATTCCTCCATCCCTCCATCCATTTTTTTTTTCTTCCGCTGATGAGCTGAGATGCGGCTCCACTCATCAGATTGCCTGTCCCTCCTCCCTGCTTTCTTTAACACTTGTAGAAATGGCCTGACACATCCAATCTGAGGTTATTACACAGATGCGCCGAGTCTCACACACACACACACACACTCACACACACTCACACACAGAAACACACACAATGCACGGCAGGCACAATCACGCACACATTCACGCATGCCCACACATACATTTAGACCAGGAAAAAGCATATTCCCAGCGGCTGCTCCACACACACACACACACACACACACACACACACACACACCCCATTACAGGAGCCCAAATGAAAATGAATTATGCATTCTGTCCTGCCACTCGTAACAAGTATATGATACATCCCCTGTTTCCACCCAATTGGGCACACAGAAACACATGCAAAATGGAAAAACCAGTTGCACATGGAGACACACACACACTCTCTCTCACACACACACACACACACACCAGTACACAAGGAGAATGCACAAAAACTGTTGAAAACAAAGGCATGAATGTATTATTTACGCTAATGTCAAACGCGCGCGAGCTATCGTCAAAAAAACATGTTGCATCATCGGGAGCTGATGAAACTCTCCACAACTGAATATTTTACGGTGACGTTAACGCCATTATTTGCTCTTGAATCACACACACACACACACACACACACACACACACACACACACACACACTAGCAAACAGTCCATCATTGTTTCCAGTGCTTATGTTTGCTGCGATTTTGAGTGATACCACCCACCACCACCACCTCCTCCTCCTCCTCCTCTTCCTCCTCATCCCTCCATACCAAGGTCGCCGGCCTCCCTCCTGGCGTTAGCATTCCCCTCGTATCCCCCATAATCCTCAGTGTTTGAGCCTGAGGTACAAATACATTCTATTCAGCCCGCACCGAGGGGTCTGCTAATACCCAGCTGAGTGTGTGTTTGTGTAAATGTGTGTGTGTATGTGTGTGTGTGTGTGTGCCTATGCACCGCTGAGTAATGTGTGCTTATATACACCTCTGCGTGTGTCTGCGTGTATGTTAGAGCGTGTGTGTGTGTGTGTGTGTGTGTGTGTGTGTGCGCAGGCGGGTGCGCAGGGCTTTGTGTTTAACACCCATCGGTGTTTAGTATTCTCTCCGCCACGCGTCCTTGCATCCCCATGCTTATTCTCTCCCTCTCTGTTCTCCTCTTTCAGATGAGAATACCAACGCCTGATGGAGAGCGGACGAGCGAGAGAGATAAAGAGAGACGGGGAAGACAGAGAAAGACAGAGGTAGACCGAGGCAGAGGGGAAGAGAGGCAACAACATGCTGGTAGATAAACTTAACGCGACATGATTGATATGACCTTGGCGGCATGGTGCACATTCTTTGGTCGGCGAAATGGATGTGATTGTTGGGGAAGTGAGTAGGAAAGTGTCACGTCGTCCAATCCGTGACTATAAGGCAGTACGGGAGATAAACACACCTACGCCCAACGTATGTAGCCTGTTATGACAGGAATGATGTAAACATGTATGAGGAAAATTTCTGGCGTGTAGTCACAAACTGATACAAGATTAAAAATAATAATAATAATAAAAAAAAAAACATTACTGTTAGGTGAGGAAATGAAATCTTGTACCAACTATCTGTCTGGTTGGTTAGCTAATTTTAATATTACATCTAAAATTACCAAGTTTGTTTCAAGGGTGCTGTGAAATACACACACACACACACACACACACACACAAAAAAAAAAAAAAAAAAAAAAAAAAAACCTGGAAAAGAAGAATGTGCTTTCAGTGGCAGCGTCATTTTGTATTTTTCACATTAAGTGAGTAAAGTTAACCGGACAGCTCAAGTGTTTTGCACTGTTGATCCATAATGAACCTCAGTAATGATGAGGAATTCAATTTTGTTCTCAGAAATTAACAGAGGCTATAAGACAAAAAAAAAAAAAAAAAAAAAAATCTTTGGAGGACAAAAATGTTATCACTTAAAACTTGTGTAAGTTACCTACTCGGAAGCTCAAATTATGAAGAAAAACATAACCTACACAAGCTTTAAAGGTAGGCTACACTAAAAGCAAAAATGCATGGGGAAGATTGAAGTGAGGACCACTTAGTCTCAACTGATGAAAATGCATTTTCTGGGTGAAAAAACTCTTTTCTGATTGGCCGTCACGTGTGCGTTAAACCCACGTATTGCGCACGCGGTTCGGCTCAACTTTAATCGCCGCTCTAAATCCATCCGCGTCCCAACGTGTATCACTGGAGCCACATTAACAAGCACAGCTGTCAAAGCTTACTTGTTATCAACTGCGACAAGCACGGCTGAGTTATTGACTTGATAAACCAATGAGTGGGAAGGAAAACAAACCAATGGATTTTTTTTTTTTTTTTTTAAAATATCGTTTACTCCTCTTTCTTTTATGCTGTTGGCAAATGAACATGGTCTAAGTGGGATAATCAAATCGTAGGTTTTAAGGCACTTCCTCTACGCGTCCAAACGACTTACTGATAGAGACTCAGCCATCAGACTGCGTGCTTATTACATGCTCTTGTCAGTGCAAAAGGTCCTCACTCTCGGCAGTTTTGCAGATTATACCTTTAAAACAGCAGGATGTTTGACTTCTGTGTGATTTGGGTCCCTCCTTTGACCGCCAGTGAATTAAATGCACACTTCCGGTTCGCTCAGTATACAGTGGTCCCTCGTTTATCGCGGGAGTTACGTTCTAAAAATAACCCGCAATAGGCGAAATCCGCAAAGTAGTCAGCTTTATTTTTTACAATTATTATAGATGTTTTAAGGCTGTAAAACCCCTCACTACACACTTTATACACTTTTCTCAGACAGGCATTAACATTTTCTCACTTTTCTCTCTTGTTTAAACTCTCAAAGTTCAAACCTTCGTAGAAAAATAAGTCCAGTATTATAGAATGAACGCATTCTGTACTGTACAGGAGACACGGCACGGAGGAGATTGATTGATCAGGACAATCAGGACGCAGAACACAATGCGCAGACTCTTCCTTAGCCAATCAGGACGCAGAACACAATGCGCTGTTAAAAAAAAAAAAAAAAAGCATGCAAAATTGCACTAAAAAAAAAAAAATCAGCGAAACTGCAAGGCCGCGAAAGGTGAACCGCGTTATAGCGAGGGACAACTGTAACGCCTCTCAATTTTTACAAGTAAATAAAACTGAAAATGGTAAACGGGAGTGGAAAAACAGGAGGGGTAAAATGGGAAAGTAAAGTAAAACGGGAGTGCGCGGGGGGATAACTGTGAGAGAGGCATGGCTTAGTGATGCAATTCCAGTGTATATTGTGAAGTTTGGCCCATGTGGAAAGCCTGCAGGGAGAGTGTAGGGAGTTTTATCGGTGTGGGATAGGCTCAGTCGTCATTGTGTGAGCTGGTTTGGCATTAGGCTGTACGTAAAAGGACATTTATTCATTCTACATGTAAAAGTTCTGCGCTCTAGTTGAAGCACACCGCATGCCCAAGAGTTATCTTCTGCGCCAGACCCCAAAGACGCAATCCTCTCATGGCGCAGTGGCACTCCGAAACTCCTGGTTATTTCATGTTTTTGTTTGCACCGGTGGCTGCGATGTCTCACGATGACCACGGGGCTATTTACCACAACATCACTGGTCAGACCTGAGCGCCGGCGCGATGCATAGGAGGGGGTCTGCAGCCTTTATGAAGCATGTTATGATCCATGTTAGGGGCTGGATGGACGGTTCCGAGGTGATTGATGCGGGCTCGGCCGGCTCTAATGCCGTCTGGCTTGTAGCGTACAGAATGTGACATTGGTTTGGTCTGGAGAATATTGATCTAGAATGGCTCTTGCAGAGTGTAGATATGGGAGAGTGTATTGATGTTGGCTATGGCTCTCATTTCAAGCTCATCTCACCCCGCCTCTGTGTGTGTGTGTGTGTGTGTGTGTGTGCGCGTGTGTGTATCTTTGTGTGTGTGTGTGTGTGTGTGTGTGGCAGCAGCGCCGGAGGCTAGTCAAGTGTGAAATCGTGTGACGGTTTCTCCATTGCGCTTCATTTAGCCACACATCGCCCATCTCTCATTCCTGACAAGTTTCTTAACTGCTCCAAAATGCAACCGCCTCGGGTTGGGGTGGCAATGTAGCCCTGTAAGTGTACAATGAGGTGTGTGTGTGTGTGTGTGTGTGTGGGTTTGTGTGCATGCATCTATGTGTGTGTATGTGGGGGTTGAGGGGGGTAAAGTGAGACTCTAATAAAGCCAGTAGCTGCCATGGAAACCAGGGTGGAGGCTAAGTCATCCCTATGTCTTGGGACCCATCAGGGCCACGGTACAAACACACACACACACACACACAAATATACACACACGTACACACTCACAATCATGTTCCAAAGGCATGGCAAATGACTCTTAGAGGGAGGCCTCTCATACACACTCAAACGGCAGACGAAGGTCCGTGAAATAAGCTGTGGCACCACAAGAAATATAGGGAAGCAAGCTGCCTGTTCAATAGCTGTGACACTGTTTCCTCACACACATACACACACTCTCACACACGCACACACACACACACTGGCTGGTACTCCAACACCATGACATGGGAGTCAGGATGGCTTAAGGTGCTCAATATCCAGCTGTAATCCTCTCGCCCAGTGTGTGTGTATGTGTGTGCATGAACGCATTTGTATTTGTGTGTGTGTGTGTGTGTGTGTGTGTGCGCGCGCGAGAGGATGCATGTGTGCATGTGCGTAAAATAGGTAGATAGAGTGACAGCGCGCTCCAGCTGACACCGTGACAGCAGCATTCTCCATGTGACAGGTTTATTGCATTTCTAATCTCTGTTTACATAAACCCTCAACATCTCGTGCACACACACACACACACACACACACACACACACACACACACGCGCGCACACACATATGGTTACACACAGTCACACAAAGCTGCATACACACACAGCCCGTCACCCCTCCCCCCCCCTGTCTCTCAGACAATGAAAAGGGCAGAGGAAGCCAATCAAAATGATCTCTAATAAGAATATTACCCATCAGGCTCTGGGGCGGGGGGAGGGCTGGGGGGCGGCGGGGTTAGATGGCCTGCCGAGCTTCACCTGACATTTAAGAAATAAATTGGAGGGCGTATATTGAAGGATGTGTTACGCCTACGTATTATGTGATGCAGGCTCTCCCCCCCTCCTCCGCCAGACAAACACTGGGCTTTCCCTTGACAAATCTCATATCCCCGCCGCGGAGCGACGCACCGACAGAGAATAAAAGTCATGCAATTGAAAGTGTGATTGAAAGGAAGTGTTAGCGAAGGCAAAGCGGAGTGGCACTACTGGGTATCGCTAAGGTGTGATGAGATGAGAAAAGACGACAATTGTTAAGATGGTCGACTGGCTGTTTCCTTGCCTTGACTGTAGATTAGGTTAGGTTAGATGAGATGAGACTTTAATGATCCCTGTGGGGAAATCAGGCCATCGCAGCAGCAGAGAATAAAATAGATAAGAATAAGACAAACAGCGGGGACTGAAGATAATAATTTAAACAGCTCAGAGATTACAGCCGTAATAGTGCTGCATGTAGGATGTAGCTTGTCCCCTCTCTCTCTCCCTGGCTTTACTTTCTTTGTTTCTTTTGTTAAGGGTTTATCTTTTTGCATTACTGAAGAGGATAAACATGGAAGTGATTTTTTTCCAATGGCCTTTCACTCTCTCCACTATCTGGCATTGCCAGAAACTCTGAAGCTTTTAGCTCTGCATGCGCTGGAAGAAGTCAAGCCTCTTTGTGCAGCCCTTAATCACAGTTAGTCTCGAAGGGCTTCACATTATGCCCACGTTATGAAACAATAAATGAAAACGACACCCCACAAACTTAGACCCTCAATGAGAACGAGGAAGAAATCCCATGAAAACTTTATTAGAAATGGAGAAAAACCTTGGGAAAGGCAGCACAGAGAGGGATTCCTCTTTCAGGGATGGTCAGGCTTGCAATGGGTGTCAAGTAGGCAAAAAAAAAAAAAAGAAAATAACTAATGGCACATGAGTAAAACACCGAATACACTCATACACACACGCTGTATCCAGATCTGTTGTATTATAAGTCATGAAGGGAACAACAGGGATGCCAGCTTCGTCTCAGTCACCACGGACAACAACCACTGGAGGCGAGAGGGGAGGGCGAGTCGGGGACCGAAGAGGACGCCGACACTGCCCAGCCACAGCCACAAACCGCTATGACAAGAGATAGATGACGCACCCATGCACAGAGCCGATGAACTCATTCATTTCCACCCACACAAACAGACAACCAACATGAATAAACAGGTGCACACTGACCGGGGAAACAGACAAAACACACAAGTTGAGTTTTGCATCAGCAGAACCCTGAACCAAAGGTTGACCAAATGATTTTGGAAACATAAATGATTTTAACCTGGATTTAAAGACATCTAGAGAAAGTAGAAAAAGGAGAGCAGAGAATCGGTCACATTGACTTTTCCAAAGAAAGGGAGCGTGCATGAAAAGACTCGCTACCTGCAGTTTTCTTTTTGACGGCTGGGTTAGATAAGTATAGCGTGTGTCTGCGTGATTACAGGGTTTGTGGCGGCACATATACATGGATATGTTGCAATGAGGTTTGATAAATAAGACGGTGCAAGCCTGTGTAATATCCTTTATTAGCAGAAGCACCTTGAAGTGACATCTAGCATAAATTGGGAGGATGCCAAGATTCTGGCATCAGCGATTTGTGCATGCTGTAAAATTTTAATACCAGTTACACCAAAGAACAAGATGCTGCAGTAATCCAGTTTCAACAATACAGACATTACCAATATTGTGAAGATGGTTTTAATAAAAATAGTTTCAATGACATCCTAATAACAAAATATAGGATTGGATGTATATAGAAGAAAGATTTTTTAGGGTTGACATCAAGGAGACATGGAAAGAGGGCAAAAAATGCTCAAAAGAGCCAAACGGTAAAGTAAAAGTTAAATTAAATATCAAACCAAAAAGGACAAAAAAACAATCAAACAAGCAAATATGACAAGAGGGAAAATAAACATTATCAAGCAGCAAAAACAGCACTAATCACATTAAAATTGGAAAAGGACAAGTGAACCAGGGGTGTAGATTTGCTTTGGCCAAGGCAGCTTATGGCCTGCCAGGTTTTTATATTACGCCACCCAAAACTTTCATTTTCATTTGTGCCTTGGGGAGCAGGAACCAGAGGGGACAAGGGAGACATGCACCGTGCAATATTGAGAGGAGTTTAAAATGCAACCTACTTCTCAAAAAATAAACCATGGGATTGTGAATTATTTGCTTGCACACTGAAAAATTAACTTTGCAATAAAGTCAATAAGGTATTGCATTGCTAAAGAGCAGGTAGTTTAAGGACACAATTGTTTGGCTTCAGATAGACATGCCTGTAAACTTTACAATTAAGAGTGGACATAGGGTTTAACATCAATATACAGTTGAGTGTCATCAGTGTAGTAATTAACATGAACGGGCACTGTGAAGATGTACAACTTAGATGACGTCATATTCTTATGGAAATCATGATTCATGCGGTCTTATGGATGGGACATATACTATAAAAACCCTGATAGAAAAGTAAACAATATACAGTCCAGTGTTGGAAAGGACTGTTTTCTTCAGCTGTTTGGGAAAAAAAATATTGATCCAAGTGAGTAGCTGATGACCTAAGTTTTGTTAGTTGTGGCAATATGACTCATACTGACACAATGCTTTAAAATTGTTGTTGAAGTATTTTTTTTTTACGTAAAAAAAAAAAAAAAAAAATCTTTGTATCTAGTTTTTTGGGGTAGGAAAAGGTTTTTGCAGCAGCTGACACATTCAAAACGTCCAAGACTTTTACACCAGAGAAAAGAAAAATGTCAACAACGTATTGTCGTAACTCAGGGATAAAATGCAGTGATTGAAATATTTTATGTCCCACATGCGCCACGGAATAATAATCACATCAAAACAACAACTAAAAACAGAAATGACTTATTATGGCTTGTTACCTGCTCAGGAGAAATCATACAGCTTCATCGTGCTTTGCGTCACAGTGTTTCACGCTCACATGCTCTCTTGCTGTGGTACAGGTATGATTCACCACGGACACAGCCAGATACAAAACAAACTACTCGTCCTCTTCTGACAGAAAATCCAGCAATTTGCTGTTTGCCACATAGTGTGCTTTGGGTTGGTTTGTCCTGTCTGAGTCACTGTAGAAACATGGCGAAGCAAGATGGCATCCCACGTAATACTGGGAGCCATGCTTGTGTGGATAAAAATCAAATTCTAACATTATGAAACACAGTCATTTCTTATTTTTATACATTAATAAAAAAAAACATGTTTGGATATTACAGTGGTGGAAAAAAGTTTTCGGACACCTTAAAATTTTACACAATCTCACAATCTCAAATATTATCATGAAATATTTGTGGAAAAATCTTTTTTTGTGTTTCAAAAGGTGTGGATGCATTAGACAGATACAAACAAATACAAATTATATTTTTTGGTTTATTGTTTACAAGAAAAACTAACCAAACTAAATTCTTGACAGTTGAATCTTTATCTTCAGGCGTGTTTCCTGCGTTAGGTTCCTGGTTTTAGCCATTTTTGTGTCTGAAGAACTTTCAGATGTTTGGCTTTATATAGACACCAAGCTTGGCAACAAAAATTGTGTCTTTTAATAAAAAGAACCACCTTCATCACTGGTACCAAAATGACCCAATACTCAAAATTTCTTATGTATTTTTATGGAACCAATCAATTTTAAGTTTTTAATGGCTTTTTTTAGGATTTGTTTAGTATTTTGGCTGTGACTATACTAAAAGAAATTGCACTTAATGTAATCGTTGATCGTAATGCAATATTTCACAAATGCATGGGGTGTCCGAAAACGTTTTTCCACCACTGTATATCCCATGCCTACACACTGTTCTTTTGAGTTAAATTGCTATACAGTTTTAGAAAATGCCATGCATTTTCAAAGTGGTAAGTCACAAGATCCTTGTTCTGTTTTAATTTATTTTTTGACACATCCTTATCATTGTTGGGCGCATATGCACTGCACTTTTCAGAGATTACCTGTCAATCAAACTGTGTGACCAGTGCCGTGGCATGACTACTGAATTTTCTGTTCATGCCGTTGGAGTTTCTGTACGTGCCGCTCATTTCTTTGTGGCTAGCCTTGATCACGCCGACTACCCAGATCATTCTCGACTTCAAATAGAGCACCTTTCCCTCTGTCAGAAATGTGAAATGCATCACCTGCTGCGTAGCGGAGGATTTTTTTTTTTTTTTTTTTTTTTTTTCTGACAAAGACCGACCAGCTACCAGGTGTTTGAAACAGTAAATGTGAGGTTTCATGAACCGAGTGCGGTGACCGCAGTCAGTGACAACAGAATTACACATCAATCAGCAGAGTGAACGCGCAGCAAGGGGAGGGTTTCTGTCACTCGGAGCGCGGCAGCAAGCTGGAAGTCTGCTGCCGCTTATTCTGGCTTTTTACGGCTGAACTAACAAACAACAAACTTGCAGAAACTTCATCTGTCCAGACATATTCCCTTATTGGCTCACCCCCGTGTTTAGTGGTCAGACTAAATTGCATTTTTAGAGATGCACTTAAATTGGCATTGACTTATTTTACTGCTCCAAATAAAGCATCCGGCCAATACGAGCTATGTGAAAACATCGGATTTGAGCCATTATTATCACATGATATAGTCTACATGCTGTTTCAGAAGCTTTTAAACCCTTTTTTTTCTACTCAGAGATTCCTAGGGAAAAATTTAAAGCTTTTAGATTACTTTGAGGGCTCTGTAAAAGGAAAAAAAAACTTTAAAGACACTGAATATTGGCATGAAATTTGTGTAAAAATATCAGTCAAATCCCTCGTTGCAGTGGATTCATAACAAGAGCATCACTTGCTATACATGGATGGACCAAAACACAAACACACACACACACATAGAAGGAGAACAATAGTGTGGAGGAGACACCTGCTAGTCTGATATACCCTCCTCCTCCTCCTCCTCCTCCTCCTCCTCCTCCTCCTCCTCGCTCCTCTCCCTCTCCACCATTAGGATTCAGTTCAGGGCTCGGCTCTGTCTCTGTGAGTAGGTTAGCCATGCGTGTCATGGTGAAATCCAGTGAATGATAATGAACTGTGTTTGTGTGTGTGTGTGTGTGTGTGTGTGTGTGTGTGTGTGTGTGTGTGTGTGGAAGAGAGAGAGAGAGTGAGAGAGAGAGAGAGAGAGAGAGAGAGCATTCACAGAGGAGAGAAAGGAGGAGGCACGCCTGCTGAATCACTATCCAGCCATCCATCCATCCATCCACCAATCTATCTATCCATCCATCTATTCTCCCTATTCCTCCTCCTCTTCTTCTTCGGTGGTGGTGTGTTGGCTGGAAGGACGGCCCACATGCTCTGACACACACACACACACACACACACACCTCCGCGATGTGTCACTACCCATTCCACCTGCCTCTTCCCGTCATTCCCCACTCGCTCCATCTACCTACCTACTCACTCTTTCCCTCCCTTCCGCCATCCATCCCTTCATTTCTTTCTTTTTCCTCTCCCTCTCTCTCTCTCTCTCTCTCTCTCTCTCTCCCTCTCTCAGTCTTTCTCTCCACCCTCCTCGTCCCCCCACGCTGTGTGTCACTGCTGCCGGGAAAGAAAGAAAAATGCTTCGGCCGACGAGAGACAGAGTAGACAGGAGACGGAGAGAGGAAGAGGAAAGTCAAAAAAAAAAAGAGAGAGAGAGAGAGAGAGCAGAGGAGAAAAAGACGAAGAAGAGAAAGAGGAAGACAGCGTAGTTGCTTGGAGTGCGGCGATGCCTCCGTCCACCATGATCCGGACTCTTCTTTGATGGAATATCCCAGACGACGGACAGCAGAGGGAGGGAGAAGAAGAAGAAGAAGAAGAAGGAGGAGAAGAAGAAGAAGTCGGGGAGAGCGGGCTGAGGAAGAATAAAAGGATTCGAAAGGCAGGACGGCCAGCGCTCGCCTCAGGGGGGTACGCAGAAAAAGAACGCAAGAAAAAAAAAATGTACATTTATAAGAAAAAATGTACATATGGAGAGAGAGAGAGAGAGAGAGAGAGAGAGAGGGCGCTTGCTCTCGCCAATCATTCTTCTAACAACTTCAGCTCTTCTGTCCCTTTTGGCGTTTTTCATTTGGGTTTTGATCTGCCTCTCGCTCTCTGTAGTGCACTCCCTTGCTCGCTCGCCCGCTCTCGCTCTCTGTGCTGGGTTGTGTCTATAGGCTCTGTTTGGGACTTTGACTAATTGTGAAACTATTCTCTGGACTCTGACAGAGAAGAGAGACTTTTCTCTCTTCCCTCCGTTTCTTTTTCATTCTAATTAATTCCCCCCTGTGCAGACCCTCAAAGAGCCTCTCTCTCTCTCTCTCTTTCTCTCTCTCTCGTACAGTCTCTCTGTCTCACTCGCTCTTTTTCTTTCCCTCCATCTGTCTGCCTTTGAGAAGCAAATAATTGGATGTGGAGATTGGCTTCTCTGTGGCTGAGCCGGAGGATTGAGGCTGCCCGGCACTTCACACACACACACACACACACACACAATTACACACACACACACACACCTGGAGCTCAGTGTGTGTAAGTGTGTTTGTATGAGTCTAAGTGTGTGTGTGTGTGTATGCGAAGCCACACAAGATGATGCCGGTGTGAGCTGGATGGGGCTGAGTGTGAGGAAAAAGAAAGAGAAAGAGAGAAGGGATTTGTTAGCTTTGAGAGAGAGAGAGAGAGAGAGAGAGAGAGAGAGAGAGAGAGAGAGACCTTTGAAGAGATTAAAGTGGCAGAGGTATTTCCCTGGAGAGCGAGAGCAAGAGAGAGAGAGAGAGACGGAGATGAAGAAGGAGAGGCTTGAGGAGGTTCTGAGACGAGACATGAGATGTGTTGTAATGCTGGCAAGCTACTAGCTAACTGATCGAGTGGAGGACACACACACACACTCACACACACACACACACACACACACACACACTCGCAGAGAGGATGTACAGCCTCTCTTGCTACACTTTGTGCTCGGAGGCAGAGCGCCAAGTCTCAAGTGACAAACAGGAGAGCCTCCAGAGCCTTCACACACTCACACACACTCACACACACACACACATATAGACTCAGAGACACTTAAACGCACTTGCACACTTCGACACAGATGCACTCAAGGCGCACACACACACTCACACACACACACTCACAAATGGAACAAGAGGGGCTCTGCTTCGCTTGGGACTCTTTTCTCTTTTCACATTGCTTTATTTTATCTTTTTTTTTTAGGCACCTCTTTCTTCTGCTGTATTTCATTATTCACCCAGTCTCTCTCTCTCTCCCTCTCTCTCTCTCTCTCTCTCTCTCTCCTCTTCACCTTCCCGCCCTACCACACATCTCCCTCCTCCCTCTCTCTCTCTCCTCCTCCTCCTCCTCCTCTTGCCTCCTCCTCCTCCTACTCCCGCTGCTTAGCTCGTCCAGTCTCATTGTCCTCACACACACCTCACTGAGTGTGTGTGTGTGTCTGTGTGTGTGCGTGCGTGTGAGTGAGTGTGTGAGTGTGTGTGTGTGTGTGTGTGAGGACGGGGGCGCAGCCAGTCATTTCCACAGCACGGTGCAGCGGAGCGCCGGGTTCCACGCCGAGGTGAGTGTGTGCCGCTTCCTTCCTCACTGCTGTGTTCTCCCGTGTTTTGGGTGAAATGTTGTATTTTTAGTTTGCGCTGCTTTTAAAAGTGTGTGTGTGGGAGTGTTACGCTCCGTGATTTCCGCTGCGGAGACGGCGGAGATGATGTGCGATGATGTTTTGTTGGCGTTCGCCGGGGTCAAAGGTGTCGGCGGTGGCATGTGGACGGATGTAGGATGGGATGTGGAGCTGGGATCGTGGGGGAAACTGTGGTTTGTCCAGACTGCTGGTGTGTGAGTGTAACTGTGAGTGTGTGTGTGTGTGTGTGTGAGAGAGAGAGAGAGAGAGAGAGTGTGTGTGTGTGTGAGTGTGTGTAGCCAGAGGGTGAGCTTGGCTCAGTCTATACGTGCTCTGCTTATGAATTACTGACCACGGCTTGAGTCTTACTCCCCACTAGTTCACATTAAGCCTGCAAAAACTCCCTCCTTTCTCTCTTTTTACCATCTATCTATCTATCTATCTATCTATCTATCTATCTATTTACCTCTTTCTCTTTCTCTTTCTGTTTCTCGCTCTCAGTGTTGTTACTGTCATGCTGGTTTGTAGCAGACTGCCAAAGAGGCAGCGTACCCGATGTAAATCTTAACAAAAACGAGACGACAACAGTTTATAGGTTCAAACCATCTCTTTCTTTCCCTCTCTCTTTCTTTCTCTCTTTCTTATTCTTCCTCTCAGTCTGTGTGTGTGTGTGTGTCTCTCTCTCTCTCCATCATACACACTAACGCACACATTCCACGGCAGATTTAAATATTTCCCGGGGGGGTTGGAGGGTGAACAGAAATAGATCTAATTCTAAATCAGGACGGGGAGCTCGACTAGCACAGCCAGCCAGCCAACCCCCCCCCCCACCCCAACATCACCACCACCCATCCCTCCATCCCTCCATCCCTCCACCCCTCCACCCCTCCACCTCTCCTCCATCACCCGCCCTCCCTTCCTTTACAGCCAGCAGCTACAACACTTATATTCTGGCAAGAAGAAGAAGAAGAAGAAGAAGAAGAAGAAAAAAAAAAGTTCACAGATTAGCTGCAGATTCACCAGCGGAGTGATATTGAGTGAAAGGGGGGCTGGGATCGGCGACACCGAAACGGCCTGAACGGCCAGACAAAGAGCGTTTCGAGAATGGGGATCTGTTTTGGGTCCACAAAAACAAGATCATAACTGGAAAAAAAAAAAAAAAAAAAAAATCACAGGAGAGGCTCAGAGTCAGTTCCCGCTGCTTTCAGAGAGTTTGAGGATCCGTCTGTTCTGGCTCCTGGCCGCCGTGGAGAGGGGGAGAGAGGGAGCGCTGCAGGATTAAGCCCCTCAACGCCGGAGTTAAGATACAGATCCGGAGCGGAGGAGTCGACTGGACTGCCCCGCTGCATGTCTACCTGCCTGTCTGCCTGTCTGTCTGTCTGTCTGCACGGCGACGGGACGGGTCACGGCCCTCCAGCTGCCTCCTGAGAGGAAGGCAGGGGGGAAAAAGGGGTTGAAGGAGTGTGTGTGTGAGTGTGTCAAAGTGTGTCTGTGGTGTTAGATAAAGCTGGATGGAGGGGTGTGTGTGTGTGTGTGTGTGTTGGGGGGGGTTATGTGTTGTGTGTGTGTGAAGGGGAGGAGGAGGAGGAGGAGGAGGAGGAGGGGGGTTGCTGGATAAGATGTGCTGAAGGCCGGATAAGCAGCACCTGGCCTGAGAGCGAAAATAAAAGATAAGGAGGGACAAAGAGAGAGACGTGGGGATGAAGGGGGAGAGGTGGAGGGGTGGAGGGGGGGTGGAGGGGTGGAGGAGTGGCGGTTAAGCTGCCAATATCTACCTCTACGCATGATGGACATCCTATCAAGGCCTGCCGTCTCTCTCTCTCTCTCTCTCTTTCCCAAACCAGCCGCTCTGTCCATTCTTTTTTCTTCTTCTTTCCTCTTTTTATTTATTTATTTATTTATTTATTTATTTTACTGACAATGAGCCTGGCAGAAAGGAACAAAAGAAGACATAATACATGCAAACCCTCCTCTCTGCAGTCAGGAAGAAGAGGAGGAGATGGAAAAGAGGAGGAGGAGGTGGAGGAGGAGGAGGAGGAGGAGACGGAAGCGAGACAGAGAGAGATGAGTAAGGCATAACATGCAAGGCGATGGCAGTAATCAAATTATGTAAAAAAAAAAAAAAAAAAAAAAAAAAGCTGCAATGTGATACAGTTGCTGAGAAGAAAGTGAGGAGCTGAACTGGTTTCTGCTTCTGGAAAGACGGACCGAGCACTTTTTGGTTCCCAGACGTGGTTTTAGGCCGGATTAGGGATGGAAAGTCCATCATAGGCAACTTTAAACAACAGTCAGTGACTATAATATTATGGTATCTGATGATTGTGGGTGATTTTTTTTTATGTTTTTGGGCGACAAAAGCGGAGCTGAAATGTTAAATCTCACGGTCAAACGGGTATTTGTCACTTACGTAAACTGAAGTTGTCTGACAGTCATTTGGCCCCAAAAATTCAAACTAATCTGACTACATAGGTGAGCTGGAGTTACGTCTGGGGCACTGGGATGCCACCAGGAATTTTGGGCCCCATGAAAAAAAAAAAAAAAAAAAAAAAAAAAAAAAAAAATATATATATATTAGATATATATATATATATATATATATATATATATATATATATATATATATATATATATTTACTCGATGATGGTTTAATATTTTATATTCATTTTTACCTATTTTTGGGGCCCCTGTCAGGCAAGGGCCCTTGCAATTGTCCTAACTTTTCCCCCATATACAGCACCCCTGCTGGGCCATATATGGATATGACATCAATATTGCAATATGAGGCTAGATAGTGTCTAGGATTTTGGATATCGTGATATTATGATAGCACATCGGTGTTGTTTTAAAGGCTCTATTACGGTAAAAGGGGATGCAATTTTCTATTCGTCTGTTCCAGTTGTGCTATTTGCAGCTGCCCAGCTGATCATGCCCACATTATGAATGACGTCATAAATCAAAAAAATCTCTTGTTTGTGTGTAAAATATCGTATGAAGTCACCTGTGACATCGCCACAGTCTCAATATCAGTATATTGAGATGTTTGGTCAAAGATATCGTGATCCATATATCACCCAGTCCCAACACCTTGGATTGCATTACTGAATATGATTTTGTTGGGATTGTATTTTATGGAGATTGATGTATAGGCGGGAAAAAGGCTTCCACGCGCGTTTTGGCAACACGTGGCGTGCACGCCGCGAGAGCCATCCGTGAATTTGACCCGAACTGAATTGACAAACAGACAGAAAGAGAAAACATCCAGGACCTCCAGCTTTGTTTGGCTCGTCCGTTTGGCTGGCTGCACTTCGCCAGTCCACTTTGTAATTAATGATCACTGTGTATCATTCTCTCTCTCACACACACACACACACACACATGCACACACACACACATGCACACACAACCAGTGATTCCAGCTCTGGTAATTAAAGAAGCGTTAGTAGTGAGTGAATAAAACATGCACCAATCCCTCTTCTCTCCATTTGAACTCTTCCTCCCCTCCTTCTTCTTCTTCTTCCTCTTTTCCTCTCCTCTTGCTCTACTTCTCTCCTCTTTCTCCCCCCCTCTCCTCTCCTGTTTGTCTTCTTTTCTCCTCCTCTTCCTTCTCTTATTCTGCCTCTTTTCTCCCCTCTCCCACCGTCCCCCTCCTCTTATTCCTCTTTTTCCTCTCCTCTCCCCTTGTCTCCCCCCCACCCCCCTCCCCCGCCCTCTCTCCTCCTCCTCCTCTCCATCATTCCCTAGAGGTGAACGAGTGTGTGCAAGCTGTTGCAAGCAAGGGCAGCGCTGGCGTAGATAAAGCTAGTTTAGCAGGGATGAGATATATGTGTGCGCACGTACAGACACTCGCAAACACACACACACACACACGCACGCACACACACACACACACGCACACACGTGCCTTGTAGACTCTGCAGGTGCTGCATCAAGATAAATGAGCCGTCATTAGCCAATCAGGTCAGCCGGTGGGAGGGCGATGGAATACCAAGGAGCGAGATCAGCCAGTGGAGGTCAAGCCTCTGACAGGGGAGATGTGTGTGTGTGTGTGTGTGTGTGTGTGTGAGAGAGAGAGAGAGAGAGAGAGAGAGAGAGAAAGAGAGACAGAGAGTGAAAGAAAGAGAGTACGTGTGTGTGTGTGTGTTGCATTGAGAAATTGAGAAGGAGGATGCCCTGATTAGATGTGAGCTCTTGCAAAGTTTTCTCCTCCTCTTCCTCGCTGTACAAGCTTTCTTTTCCTTTCCTTTCCTTTCCTTTCCTTCCCTTTCCTTTCCTGTCGTTCCTCCTCCTTTTCTTTCGTTTCC
Source organism: Myripristis murdjan (assembly GCF_902150065.1). NCBI lineage: Eukaryota > Metazoa > Chordata > Actinopteri > Holocentriformes > Holocentridae > Myripristis > Myripristis murdjan. Next base: position 31,516,185 of record NC_043984.1, read on the forward strand.
TTTCCTTTCGTTCCTCCTTTCCTTTCCTTTCCTGTTGTTCCTCCTTTCCTTTCCTTTCCTTTCCTTTCCTTTCCTTTCCTTTCCTTTCCTGTTGTTCCTCTTTTCCTTTCCTTTCCTTTCCTTTCCTTAGCTGTCCTTTCCTTTCCTGTCGTTCCTCCTTTCCTTTCCTTTCCTTTCCTTTCCTTTCCTTTCCTGTCGTTCCTCCTTTCCTTTCCTTTCCTTGTTTTCCTTTCCTTCCTTTCCTTTCCTTCCTTTCCCTTTCCTTTCCTTTCCTTTCCTGTCCTTTCCTTTCCTTACCTGTCCTTTCCTTTCCTGTTGTTCCTCCTTTCCTTCCCTTCCCTTCCCTTCCCTTCCCTTCCCTTCCCACCAACCCCTGTTTCTTCTGTTTTTTTTCCCACCACCGCTCCACTGGGAAGCGGAGGAGTGCGGAAGATTGTTGTGCTGCCGTTTGATGGCCTAATTGGTATCTTCGGCCCGTTGTTTATCTCTTCATTGCCGTCTCGTCAAAGTGAAGGAGGCAGAGGTCGCGGAAGAATTAAAAGCGTTTCAGGAGTCTTGTTTTCAGCTCGCAGTTTCTGCAGGAGGAGATGGAGGTCGTCATATTATAGTTGTGTGTTGGTTTTTTTTTTCTTCTTCTTCTGCCTCTTCAATTTTTTTTTCTCATAAGGCCCCACAGCACTTCTCCAGGGAAAAGGCTATGAAACCAATTAGAGAGAAAGTTAGACTGGCATATAGTCTCATTACGTTGCTGTAATCAATCAATGCGTGCGTGTGTGTGTGTGCGCGAGTGTGCGCGCGTGTGTGTTTGCCCTCTTGACATTTAGACTAGTGCTAATGCAAATGGATTTATGCATAAAGTGCTATTCTCATAGCCAAGGTGCTGGTGGGAAGGAGCAAGGTAAATGATTAACCTCATGAAAAAAAAAAAAAAAAAAAAAAAACTTAATCTCTCCTCTCACTCTGTGTTTCTCTCTCACTCTGTTTCTCTCTTTCTATGAGTGTGTGTGTTGTGTGTGTGTGTGTGTGTGTGTGTGTGTGTGTAGCAAGGGGCTTTCAGGGTAGCCGCTGGCTTTCTTTGATCACTAATCCCTTCTCTGGCCTGACTTTCTTTCGCTTTTTTCTGTTTTTTTTTTTCTCTCGTGCCCATCTCTCTCTCTCTCTCTGTGTCTCTCTCTCTTTCTATCTCTCTGTTCTGTTCTCCTCTCATCTCTTCTCCCTCGCTCGCCCCGCACGGCCCGTTGCCATGTCTGCATTGTGAGCAGCTTACAGGCAGATATCTAGGGCAGGGTGCCCTCTCTCTCTCTCTCTCTCTCTCTCTCTGTTTCTCTCTCTCTCTCTCTTGCTCTCTCTCTCTTTCTGCTTTACCTAGTCTCTCTCTTCTTGTGCACTTAAAGACATCGTTGCCAGGCTGGAATCTGCGCTGTCATTCAATAGTCATTTTCTTCTCTGCTGGCATCTCCTCTCATTCTTTCTCTCTCCCTCTCTCTCTCTCTCTCTCTCCCTCTCTCGCTCTTACACTGCTCTGAGAGCACCATGACCTTTCTGTCCTCCTTTCTCTGCCTCTCTCTCTCTTTCTCTCTCTCTCTTCCCTTTTCCTCTCCTCTCGGTTTCAGGTAATCTGTCCAACCAGCTGAGGCGAGAAATCTCTCAGCTGCAACACACACACACACACCCTCCCCCTCTCTCCCTCTCTCTCTCCATCTCTCTCTCCCTCTCTCTGCCTCTCACTCTCAGTTCACAGCCTCACTATGGTTCCTGCCAAGGCCTTTCAGCATTATTACCATGTTCATAACTCCATAGCAGAGCACAATGGCTGACCAGAGTGTAGTAGTGTTAGTGAGACCTTATAATCCCCCCGCTCTCTGCCTGTGCCTCGTTAAGCCGTATTCCCCGTTGGGATCTAGGAAGTTCTAATTAAAGAAGCTGCAGAGGACCTCGAGAAACGCCGCTGTCGCTCGCTGTCGTCCCGCCGTTGCTCCACAAGGGGGCAGGATGGAGCGGCGGGATGTTTGCACAGAGGCGAGGTAGCCGCTCAAGTGGCATTAAACTCAATCCTTGAAAGAGGAAAAGAAAACACACACCTGGACTGACGGAGAGCTCCAGTGCAGTGGTACTTATTTACTTGTACGTCAGCAATTTTGCCGCATGTTGACTTATCCTGGATGAAAGAATCGCATTACCCCAATGGATGACTGATGAAAACAAAGACAGTGGACTCCATGCCCGCTTCCTGATATGACAACATCACAGCAAACGGGAGGCGGGGACAGGGAAAATGAAATCCTACACTGCAAAAACGCAAAATCTTACCAAGATTATTTGTCTTATTTCAAGTCAAAAATGTCTTATTTCTAGTCAAAATATCTCATTACACTTAAAATAAGACATGACACCTCAGAAGTAACTTGTTTTTAGACAATTGGTCTCTCGTTTCAAGTGAAATTTGCTTGAAACAAGTGAAAATTTGCTTGTTTCATTGGCAAAATTTTGCCAGTGGAAAAAGTCAAAATTCACTTGAAATAAGTAAAAATTAGCTAGAAACAAGAAACAAATTTTGCCAATGAAACAAGCAAATTTCACTGATACAAGTGAAAATTGTCTAAAAACAGTTACTTCTGAGGTGATCATGTCTTATTTTAAGTGTAATGAGACATTTATGACTAGTAATAAGACATTTTTGACTTGAAATAAGACAAATAATCTTGGTAAGATTTTGAGTTTTTGCAGTGTAGCACCTCCACGGTGGAGCCTGCAGAGCGACAAAGCAACATCTTAGCACGATACCGCACCAGATTTCCCCAAAAGCTATGAGCGCGAGTCATGGTGCTGTGTATCAATAGTTCTTGAAACAAAAAAAAAAACAAAAAAAAAAGGTTTGTTTGTGCGGCATTTGAGAGTGGTTTCCTTGCAAAACAGTTGAGAAGAAAATAACTCATAGTGTTAGTCAACTAATAGTGTCCCGGTAGATAAATAAGAATGAAAAACTCCAACTCAAACACTGCCGGTTTTAGCACCAACAACATCACGTGAGATGCGGCAAACAAAGAACGTGGCGAATCACACAGTGAGGTAGCTGGTAATTAGGTAGATATTGCTAGGTTCTTGCAATTAAGTATAATATCTTTGTTTTTATCCAGCATCTTTGGCGTACATAGTCTACACAGGAGTAGAAGGGACTTTCCTGTTCAGATCAACATAGCAGGCCTTTTATATCCGCGTCGCTTCCTTTGCAAAGGAACTGCGGCCGAACTTCCGTATTCCAGTCGGTGGTAACCAATTAACGTTTAATTACTGCCTTTACCAGGCGGCCACAGCAGGACACATCTTCCCGGTTCTCCAGAGGGTGTGACACACTTTCCTGCCCCGCACATGTGCTGTCACTGCAGCAACTAACCACAAGCGACATTTTTTTTTTTTTTTTTTTTTGTGGACAGTGATCGTGTACAAAACATAATGACATCATAGGCCAGTCAGCATGGGACTCGAAATAAGTGAGTCTAGAGAGGCTATCTATATTTAAAGCAGATATGACAAAATTCACTGAAATACCAAAGTAATGGACCACACAGACACATGATAACACATGATACAATTACAAATCAATATAAAAGTATAATGGTAGAAGGATTTATCATGCACCCAAATCAGAAAGGCGCAGGCTCTCGAAAACAAGGGAAGACTGAAATATTATGGTTCCTCATTAGTACGTCAATTAATACTAGAAATATGCCTTTAAAACCTTGAAATCAGAGAGGTGCTGCAAAACTACAAGAAGGGTCTGAGGTCAAACTCTACATTTCACGCTATCTTGAAGAAGGTATTATGTTTCAAAATGGTAATTTGTAAGTAAATGAGCACTGTTGCATGAGACTTGTGAGACTTATGAGAGTCCCTCTTCTTCATAAGACTGAATCACTGTAGCTCTTTCTGCCTTCTCTCTCTCTCTCTCTCTCCTCTCTCTTTAACAACTGGACCTCCATTTTCTCCCCGCACGGAGACTCATTTCCCACCCTCCGAAAAGTTGACGCACGGCGCAAATGCCAATCTTAATAAGTCATTTTAATCCAGTTAAGAGCCTTAAAATCTTATTTTTTTTTTCTCAAACCAAGTGAGAGAATCTGCCAAAAGGAGTGAGGTAATGCCACTGGCCCCGGTGCACCTAATTGGCAAATTTCCTCGAATCAGGTGGCATTATCTCAGAATAAGGCCGATCGCTCCACTCACTATTGAGAAAATGTCACTTGATTCGAAGGGAAAATGAGTTCGAGGGAGGCCGGTTTGCATTTAAAGCTCGAGTTTTTCATTTGTTTCACGGGTTTTTAAAGATGGAAAGTGAACGGTTTGTCAAGATGGGTGGGTTTTTTTGGAGTTTTCTGTGGAAACGGATACAGGGATGTTAAGTATCGGGTTTTTTTTTTTTTTTTTTTTTTTTTGTGGAGAGTGGGGGGTGAGGGTTGGGTGGCTGGATCCAAGCGCAGGTGGAATGGATGATGGGGGTGGGCGGGTAGCTGCTGTGTATATGTGTGTGTGTGTGTGTGTGTGTGTGTGTTGGGGGGGGTGGTGGTGGTGACCAAGCACAAAGCACTGGCCTGTCGAGAGGAGAGAAAGCGCCTGTGTGTTACATAGTCAATAGGCTCTTTGTTTGCCAGGCCTGGGAGACAGTTAGCCATGAGGAGAGACCGGGCCTCGGACACACCATAATATACCTGAACCTGCACTCACACACACACACACACATGCACACACACATGTACACACACACTGAATACCTAAGCCCGACAGGATGCCATTCAATCTCCGTCCATTGCTTGCTCTTTACTTTCCCCCCCTTTACCACCTTATCGCTTCTTCCCCTCCCTCCTCTACCTCCTCCCTTCCTTTTGCCCCCCCTCTCTCTATCTCTCTCCATCCATCCCGCCCTCCACCCGCTCAGCGTCTTTGTATCCGCACAACAGAAACTGTTTCCCCTGTTTTTTTTTTTTTTTTTTTTTTTTGGGCCTCTCAGTTATCTTGGGAGAAGGGGTTAGTGGGGGGAGCTTTTACCTGAGCGCTGGACAGAGGGCATTTTGTGTAGGGCGAGAGAGAGAGAGAGAGAGGAGGGAGGGGGGGAACTGAGAAAGAGAGAGAAGGTTATAATAGGAGGGAAACAAGAATGCAACAGATACAGGGTAAAAAAAAAGAAAAAAAAGAGAAAAAAAGGATTTGTGCAGATACCAGAAACAAGTGCAGGGAGCCGGCGTCCCATCCAGGATGCAAACTGGTTTATAATGTTGACAAGAAGACGCAGACAGAGTGGAGTTAGGGCAGGAAGCCAGAAAGAAAGGGATAACACAGAGGGAGAGAGAGAATGGGTGAGGAAGACGAGTTTTGGGAGAGAGAGTGAAAGAGCAGATCTACCTGTTTAGACCTGAAGCGGCAGCGGATCGGATGATTGGCTCAAACGCGGCCACACAGGGACAGGAGAGGAAAAAAATCTGCCACTCGGACAAACGCAGGATTAATAATTCCCGTCGCGCCAGACTGCAGCCAGGGCTCGGCATGTGAGTACGAGAGGAATCCGCGTTCCACGTTTCACCTGTTTTTTTTTTAAGCAGGAGGGGAAAAGATTCATTCATTGCATCGATGCACTGATTCCAAATCAAGCATCAATCAGCCAAAAGACACGAAAAGTCTGCGAATCAGTCTGACTTTAGTTTGAATCCCGGATGGGATGCTTTGAATCGATTCGCTCATGGTTTGATCGAACAGAACAGAAACTGCAACTTGTTTGGCTCATAAAGTTTTCAAGTAGAATTAATGATGTTAAAGTAGTTCTGCTGTCTGTTTTTGTTTCACGTTTCAGAAGGAAACGGATACTTGAACAGTATCGCACGTTTTTTTCATTAATGGATATGCAGTTTTGGCTAAAAGTACCAAAAAGTTGACTCAAATCACGGTATGCAAGCTCAAATAGAATTGAATCAATACAAAAAAATAAAAAGAAAAAAAAAGAAAAATAGTTCTTGAATCAAAAGGCAAACTAGTGAATCATGAATTTGTTTGACAAAGATTCACACCTCTGGGTTTTGTTGATATATTCTGTGAGTTGTCTTGGTTTTGGGTTTATTTTTATTTATTTTATATATTTTTTTTTTTTTTTTTTCATTCCACTCCCAGCATTTATTGACCTAAAAATATGCACATGAAAGCGAGTGTTTTGGGATTGTGCATATCTGAGGCCCGCAGCGAGCGGGTGAGTGCGCTGTACCGTTTGTGGTGGAGTCAAACTGGTTTATGGTTTGGAGCGTGGCGCTGCCTCGGTGATGGGAAACGCTTTGGACTGGAGGTTTCTCAGTGGCTAGTTATATTCCATGAGAAGATGTCAGGCACATGTCAGCATGAATCACACTCACACACACTGTTTCTGCGCTGCGTGAGTGTGTGTATGTGTGTGTGTGTGTGTGTGTCTGGCGGCAGTCTTAGTATAAATAATGGATAAAGGACTAATAGGCTTTCTGTGGAACGTCTCTGGGCTGTTGACCATTGGGATCAGCATTAGGATTCTGTCAGTCAAACTCAAAGGCACAACACTCCCAGCTTATCTATTGCTCTACACACACACACACACAGACACACATGCATGCACGCACATACACATGTCCGTACGCGCTCACAAACACTGATCGCCTTATCTCTTCGTCCAAACAAGAAGATAACAAATAAACCACATTGTCTGTTTCCACAGAGGATCTCGATAAGACACAAATCAGCTTATACACACACACACACACACACACACACACACACATACACAAACATATGCAAGTCCATACAAGGAAACAGGCCGGGTTTCACGGGGGCGAGGTTTAGATCAAACGGACGGATGACATCATCGATCCTACCTGCTTCTTACCTGGACTCTCTCTTCTTTTTTTTTTTTTTTTTTTTTTTAACTCTTTCCTTCATGTCTCATTACGACTTAACGTCTCTCCAGCTCTCTCTCACCCCTCCAATCCCCTTCTTTTTTTTCCCAAAAGCCGTCTCTCGAAAGAAAGGATTCCCCTCCAAACTGCAAATTAGCTCCTTATTCACCAGAAATAGGCTGCAGACTTCAGAGGAATTATCAGAGGAATTATCCAGATATTGTATGTGTGTGTGTGTGTGTGTGTGGTTCTTGGGACATGCAGTTGTGAATAAGTGTGTGTTTATGTATAAGTGTGTGCGCGTGTGTTTGCATTCGGGCTTGACCGATTCGAGATTTCGAAGACCGATACAACAGGACCGATATTTCTGAATTGAAGCGGCTGCTCGCTGATATTTAGTGCCAAATATTGAATATCTTTAAATTGGACCATGTTCAGGAAGAAGTAATTAACTCATTTTGTTCTTTTTTTGTGTAAAAAAAAAAACCTTTGAAACACCATTTAAACACATTTTGAAAACTCTTTAGACCCAGGAATCAACATCATCAGACAATTAAAAGATCCGATATCGTTACATCTCATTGCACGTTTCCTACTTTAATAGCGGCTCATTATCGGCAAAGGCACGTATATCGGGGCCGGCCCGACTTTGCTTCCTGTGAAACTTGGTTCACGCACGGTGCCACGGTGCGTTCAGGCCTGCAGCCGTACATTAATGTGTGTATTTGAGGACGCACGTGGGCTGCCTTGCTCCTCTCTCTCTCTCTGTTAACGTTGACTCATCCATATTCAGCCGGTTAATAATTCAGAGGCTCTGCAGGCTGTGTTTTCATCTGTCTCATCTCCGCGCTCGCCTGCGAACGAACCCCTAGTAATTACACACCACAAAAACAAGACACTGGCACCGACTCTGATGGCTGGGAGGGGGCACGGCTGGGCAAGAGAGAGGGAGAGAGAGGCAGAGAGAGAGAGAGAGAGAGGGAAGGGAGGGGTAGACTGTGTGTTTGTGTGTGTGTGAAGGGGGGGGGTGGTGGTGGTGTTTGAGATCGAAGGATGGGAGGGGAGGGATTGGAGGATACATGGGAGACAAGAAGGATACACAGCGGAGAGAGGTGTCTCAGCACTGTTGTAAATCCTCTGCAGGCCTTGTAAGCTGTCAGAGAAGCCGAGGGTGTTAAAGGCATGCAGTGTGAACGCCGCACGCACGCGCACGCGCACGCACACGCACGCACGCACGTACACAGATCAGTGAACGAGGAGGGGGTTTTTGCTCCTCCTGCCACCGGCGTGACTGGCTCGCTGCTGTGTTTTATGGCTTTCTATTCCTATGTGATTTTCTCTGGCATGTCACATAGGGTCTAAAGCCATTGGGTACAGAGTGGGAGATCTGCAGAGGAGGATTAGATGGATATATGGAAAGACAGAGGGGGGATAAAAGGAGGGCAGAGGGAGGTTTAATAGCACACACACACACACACACAGACACATATATGTTCGCGCACGGACGTATACGTGGGCACACACTGCGCGGCCCGAGGCGATTTTGTCTCCGCTTGCAGGCAGCCCAGAGTCCGGCTCAGCTAATTGCCCCCGTATGAGTCAGGTTGAACCACGCTTCAATCCCTAAGGCCACACACACACACACACACACAATTACACACATATGCACACACACACTAACACACTTTGTGTTTAGTGTGTGGCTCTGGTTTTGTCACATACTCCGCACAAACTCTGTCTCCCCTCTCTCTTTTTCCCATGCTTTTTCATTTCTGTTCTCTCTCACACACACACACACACACACACACACACACACACACATTCCAGCCAGGGTTGCTAGTGCTGACTCAGGTTGGTATTTAATGAAGCTCTCAGTTTCACCGCCCGGCTCCTAATCTCAGAGCTCGTCTGCGATTGGCCGTTCACAGACTGGCAAAAAAAAATGTTAACGCTGGGAGTTTCTTTAGTAAGGCAGGGCTACTTTTGGCTGTGTGTGTGTGTGTGTGTGTGTGTGTGAGAGAGAGAGATGTAGAGAGAGAGAGAGAGAAAGGGAGAGGAAGCATCTAATTGAAGTGCAAATAGTATCCTTTAGATGCCAACATGAAGAAAAAAAAAATAATACAATACATTTTTCTTCCTCTTGAGTGGCAGAACTCAATAGCTGCCATTCACTGCAGTGTGTGTGTGTGTGTGTGTATACGCGTGTGTGTGTTTGCAGGCGTGTGTGTGTGCGTGCATTTGAAATAGTGCAGACTGGCCTATTGATTGACCCCCAGTAACTTTCCCTACATTGAGTTTCTCACTGAGCACACACACACACACACACACACACACACATACTTACTGCCTTGAGGACTGTATTGACAGTAACACATCCTTGACTTGAAACTCCCGCAGTATTATATCAGTTTTTGAGCGCGTACAGTGAAGTAGGTCGTGGTACATCTGTGATATCTGAAGCCACGCGGTCAGCGATGTGACAGCAGCGGCGGGGTCAGTGACCTCCAGCAGAGTAAGGAGAGAAAGCACTATCACCGTTTCCATGTTTTAAAACTCACTTTTATTCGAGTTCTAGTGAGATCTGTGGCTAAGAGGTTTCATACAGTATCATCTCAAACGATCATTTTTATCTTAGCATTTCTTCATGCAACAAACCCGCAGAGACCTGGAAACTGTCTGGAAATTACGACTTGGTATATTTTTTTCTGAAAGCGCCGATATAGCCGCCTAGCTGGATAATTAACACAGAAGATTTAAGGCTACTTTTATCGTGCATGCTTTTTTTTTTTAACACGATCCAACTCTGCATATAATAACACTGAGCGATTTAATGGTGTTGCCTTTGGATAGGCTTGTAACATTAGTTTACTTTCCTGTTCCAACTTTCAAACCTGCAAGTCACAGGGATGGGAATCTTTCCCATTTGCTCAAGTAAATCCTTGTGCTGCTGTGAGAGACATGTGTTTTGTGAAAATTGATGATAAACAAAATAAACATGACACTAGAAATCTAATCATTACATTTTTCACATCATTGAAACGTTTAATGGGGTCTGATTTATTCTCTCATCCCACAGATGTGAAGTTATGGCACATTGTACAGCCTGGTGTATTTTCTTACTGGACTTTTGCTTCGAACCAGCAATGTAGCCCCTTTCTATAGACCTTATTCCCACATCAGCCATTTTGAATTTATGCTGCACTCAGGTAGGGAAGCCTAGAAGAGCAAGCAAAGCCCAGCTGCAGTATATCCTACTATATTGAAATGAGAAATGTCTGCTGATGACAATCCACGAGCCCATTCCGCGCCAGTGTTGTGTGCTGAGCTGCACTTAATACAAACATAAACAAAACAGATATGAACAGTAGTGCTGTGGTACTATTTTTGGCAGCGCATCATCGTCGAAATAGGCCAAGTAGTAGCCCACATGCTGCATTTCACAGCTGTTCACAGTAAAGAGTCATTATTTTATTTAATTTTCCATTCGTCTGTGCTAAACTTTGTAATTAATGAAGCAATAGGCTGCACTGTCAGTAGAACGTAGAGGGCCAAACTGAAGATTTTCTTTTTTACTTTGAAAATGACACGTTAAAACTGTGGGGAAAAAAGGCATGTGTAGGCTTACATCAGTGATGACTGAAGTTTATTATTGCACACCTGGGCTAAAACAGGCTAAATATGTCAGTGTTGTCACCAGTGAAAATGAACTGTTTTGTTGTGTTTATCCATTTGTTCTGGACTGTCTAATCAATATGACAATTAGCTGTCAAAGCACGAGCAGAGTAACTTTGAAATCTGTGAGCAAACTGAGCAATAATAGAATTTACAAAGTTAAGCTGAACGTTTCATTTTGAAAATACGAACATGAAATGATTGAAAATTGATTTTGAGCTCCACGGACGGCATCAGTTCAGCACCAGTGTCCGTGAACAGTTCATTAACACTCACTTATCCATCACTTAGAGCGTAAACGGAGGGAGCGTCCTCCCACCTCTGCTTCACCCCTGGATCTGAAGAATCTGGAGGATTTTAGGTTCATATTTTAATACAGCTAGCCTGTTGCTGCTAGTGAGCTCGCTAGCTTCCTTGCAAAATTTGGGCAGTCATTTGACAAGTGTCACATCTACCTTAAGCCCTCAATAATCTGTTGAGGTCCTACTCCCATCCTCTGGGCAGAGTTTTCAATGCGAGCGTATAAAATGACCACTGTCAATAAATGCAGTACTTTAAGGTGTTTATGATAGAAGCATCCACCAAATGGCTCACCTGCTGCTATTTTTACTCAAAATTTCAATTTTAGTCATAAAAGTAAAACAAAGTAGGACACACAACTTAAAACCTCATTCAAACTTTCACTAACTGAGCTAACTAAGTCTAATCATGAGTCTTTACATGCACAGAAGAATAAAGTGTCTTCTTTTATTTCAGGTGTCTTTGCTTGTGCATTCAAAGGACGTCTTGGAGACGATGCCTTGCAGTGCGATATCTTGGCTGTGATTAGCAGATGAATGAGGAAGGAAACGTTTTTAATGCAGCATCCCTCCCTCCCCCTCCCTCCTCTCTGCCTTCTGCCCCTCCTACCTTTCCTCCCCTCCCTCCCCCTCTGTCCTCACAGGTTTACTTGGATGCAGCGTGTCAGATAAGCCATGCCCTTCACCTTTGCCTGCTTCTGTGGCCTGCACGGCTTCTGCCGCAGAAAAAAGAAGAAGAAAAAGGAGAAACTGGAGCAGGAGAGAGGCGAGGAGGTGGAGCAGTGGAGGGATCAGGAGACGGTGGTGTGACGGGGCTGCCGACAGTTGCACTGCCATCATCACTGTTGCCGCTTTATCCTTTAACAGACTGTGATGCTGGTTGAAGCACGGTCCTGAGTGCTGCTGCTCAGAGCAGACTGTGTGATATTATGTATGAGGATACAATAACTGGGATGGATAAATAGGCTTCAGTGTGCACAGGCTTTTAATCAAGCCCAGAATTAATGAGCCATTTAACTAATAATTCAGCTGAATACTATTTTGCTGTTAACTCGGGGTGGGATTGATTTTGCTGTCAAGCTTCTCACTCTAGTCTTTAGTTTGCTAGGTGATAGTGTAATGATTTGAAATAGATATTTTTTTTTCCAATACTACTGTACCCCTCACTGAGGTTTGGGACCATGCTTATTTTATCTCTCTTTAATATGACTGGCTGAACTCAACCACCATTCTGCTGTCTTGAGCCGCGTTCCTCAAGACGGCAAGGTGAATCAGGTACAACACTGATGCAAATAAAAGCTTGTGTACTCTTAGGAACTACGCATCCCTGCAGCGGTCCAATTTTCCCCGGGCAGCTGACTGAGAACTTTGCTTCTGCTGATGTGATTCCAACAGAAAAAAAAAAAAAAAAAAAAAAAAAAAATCTCATCTGTTTGATTCAGTCCTTGGCATAGTGGGTATTCTGTAAAAGGTGTAAAAAAGGTGGCGGCTCTAAGAAATCCATTATTTCTCTCAGTCACACCTCTCAGTGACGCCCCATCTCTGCCTATCCTCCTTAATCGCGGCTCCACGGCGGCTGAATTGGAACCCGAAGCTCCGCAGCATTCGGCACCTTTGCGCCGAGCTGCTTATGTCAGTTCAACTTAGTGAAAACTTCAGCCAAGTGAGAAAGTGTACAGTAATTTCCAAAGTCACCCATGGAGGGCCGGAGCCCATCTCGGTTTTCACGCTGAGCTGGGCCCGATCTGAAGTCGAGCAGCTGTCCAATCAGCAGCTTAGCTGGAGTGTGAAGATGGAAGTCATAGGTCCAGAATGAGCAACAGCTTTGTGAGAAGTTCCCTCCTCTGATGCCGTAGCGGCTCTGTCTCATTAATAGGCAGACAAGTAATTACAAACACACACACCAGTGCAGGCCCATCAATTAATGTCCTCCGGAGGTGGAGAGGAGCGTCTGTCTGTAAATGCCAATGTGGTGCACACACAGCTGTCACCTGTGGGTGTGTATGACTCTGCAAGTGTGTGTGTGTGTTGTCTTTCTTTCTGTCTCAGACTTGGCTGCAACAATAGAGCTTTCAACCTGAAACAAGTAGTTAAGATATCCATTCACCTGCTATAGAAATGCCTTTCAGCTTGCAACTTGAGACGTAGAGACAAAGACGTGCGCGGCGCCACCACACCACACACGCGCACGTTGAACGCACGCACACAAACACGCACAGGTCTCACTTAGAGTGTGTGATTATGCATGGCACGTCCATCAGGCAGTGGAGATGTAATTAACCTTTTCCAACAGGAAACAGACGCCTGGATGTACACTCTGCTCTCGCTCTCTTTCACGCACACACGCACACACACAACACATACACAACACACCACACACACCTACACAGAGACACACACACGTCTGCTGTCAGGGAAACAAAGCAACGTCACGGTGTCACGGAAACACAAGCCCCAAAAGCGCCGCCTGGCACTCCTGTGATAATCCCCTCACGCATATTTACATTCAGGGCTTAGAATATGCCTCGGTGCCGCCGTCTCTACCCCTTCCCCCCCCCCCCCCCCCCTCCCAGCACCCAAACCCTCCACCCCCACCCCCACCCGTCCCTTCCTCTCACCCGGACCCCTCAGCCCTCGTCCTCCTGTTTCCCCTTCCTCTCCTCGTCCTGCTCTCCATCTCTGGATCTCAGTCTCCCCACTTGCAAAACTCTCCTCCACCCAGGCCCTCCAATCTCCTCCTCTGTATCTCCTTTGCCTCTTTCCATCCACACGGGGACTGGCTCATCTGTTTATCAGTGGATGGTACATGGCCTTGCATGGCAGCACCCGTAGATTACGCTCCTCTTTTTCCCCGTCTCTCTCTCTCTCTCCTCTCTCTCTCCCTCCTGAATATCGGGATTTCTTCAGCTGGCAAAAAAGCTGCTTTACGACAGATTAATGGACGGCCCCGATTGTGTCTCTCGCTGTGTGTCTGTGCCTGCGTGGGATAGATTGTCTGTTTACTCATTTTACCACTACAAGCAGTGAATGAGACAAAGCTAAAGCCATTTCACAGTGCAGAGCACCTATTATGATTCACTGTGTTACGATGCAGCCCTAATGAGAAAGAGAGAGAATGAGAGGGTGGGGGGGGGGGGAGGGGGAGGAGGAGGAGGGGGGGGGGTGGCCGAGGCTGGAGGACAGAAAGAAAGAGAGAAAGACGATAATGAGAGAAAGAGTTGGAAATGGAAGAGGGGGGCTAATGCTAGACGGAGCAGTCATGGTAATTGGCTACAGTGGATAACTTTCTGAGGCGGGGGTGGGGTGGAGGGTGGGGGGGGGGGCAGGAGGGGGGCGGGAGGAGGGCAGAGAAAAGAACAGCCTGATCTCTCTCGGCGTTACAGTCGTTTAACACTCCCTTCATTTCACCCCTTTAATGAGAGGAATATTTGCTCCGGTAATGGCGAAAGAGTTGAAATTGGTAACAATTTGTTGCTCATTCACACACACACATACACACATGCACACGTGCACGTGTGTGTGTGTGTGTGTTGGGGGGGGGGCTATTAAGGGGTGTTTTCCCTCCAGCGCCACAGCTCAGTCTTTTATGGATCATGGCAATTTTCAGGGATTGTAATTCAAGGACAAAACAGCTAATAAATAGAGGGGTGGTGCACGACTCTGTGATAGCGGGAAGGGAGAGAGAGGTGGGGAGTGGGAGGGGTGAGGAAGGGTGTGAGGGAGGGGGGGGGGTGCAGAGAAAACGAGCCCTGTCGCATTAGATTTGGGTCAGGAATGAGGAAGCGCCGGCGAAGCGGAGGAGGTGTTACAGACGGCGGGGAGATTTCATCACTCACTGCTCCCTATACCCCTCTCTCTCTCTCTCTCTCCTCTCGCTTCTCCTTCAACACCTCTCGCTCTCTCACCCCCTCCACCACACACACACACACACACACACACACACCTGCACAAGATGGAGAGGGAGGATGATGGGAAAGAGGACACTGAGGAGGGGGGGGGGATTCAGTGAGAAAAGATGGTAAACCACCAGAAAGACGAGGGCAGGAGGAGCAGGAAGGAAAATAAGCGAGAAGCGAATACATAATGGGAGAAAAAAGGGAGGAAGAAATCATAGGTAGATTAGATAATATTCTAATATTAATATATGCCATTCTGTGGCTCCCGCTGTCCAAGGCTCTTTACTGTATAATGAGCGCATACATACATTTATATTATGGATGATACGAATGGGGAATGAGCTCGAACAGCAGCGCCTCGCTCGACCCGTTTAATTACGCTCGGAATAAAATGCCACTTGCTCGGCGAGAGCGAGGCGCTGCTCATTCAGATACGCCGGGAATTGAACCTCTAACCTCTGCAGAGTTGATGCCTTGTTCAAGGGAATCAAACGAAAGCCCCATGATCTTCCCACCAAGCGACATGGGGAATTGAACCCCCAAACCTGGCGGTGTTAAGACCTCGTCTGAGAGAAATGAACCCCCAGGCGTATCGGTGTTAATCCCAGGCTCCACCCATTAACCCAAACAGGGAATTGAACCACGAACATCCATAGATTATTGCCTTGCTCAAGGGAATGGAACTGATAACCTCGGCTGCAAACGTCCCCATGGTCTACCCACTGAGCTACATGGGGAATTGAACCACCAAACCCAGCAATGCCACCACTTTGCTTTGGGGAACTGAACCCCTCATCCCCATTGAGCGATACATGGAATTGAACCCCCAACCTTTACAAAGTACTGCCTTGCTCAAGGCAATGACACTTCTAACTCTATGATCTACCTGTTGAGCTGTGTTTATTAACCTACATAGGGAATTTAACCACTAACCTCGGCTGTGTTTCTGAGTAAACCTCCAAAACGGTATCAATGCCTTGCTCTAAGGCAATCAGACCCCCTAAATGTAGCAATAAAACTCTCCATCCATTGAGCTATAGACAGATAGATGTTGTTTATTAACAGGCAGAACTGAACTCCTATCCTTAACAAGGTTACTGCCTTGCTCAATGGAACCTGGCCATAAAACTCCCTGGGACTCCGTAGTAAAACTCCCAATAAAATGGGGAATTGAGCCCCCAACCCAAGCAGGCCTAATTGCAAGCTCTTCACATTGAGTTATACAGGGAACTTAACCCCCAACCCTAACAGTTTTGATGCCTTGCTCAAGGCGTAGAAGCCCCAATCGTGGCAGTGTTACAGCTCTTTTTTTCTTCCTCCTGTCTATCTTCTCTTGCATTGGCCCCGTCATCCCCCCATCACCTTCTCCTCTCCTCATCCGCATCTGCTCTCTTTCCCTAATGAAGAGGAAAGTGATTGGCCCGGTAAGGCTAATTAGGAGGACGGAGATGGAGAGGGCTGATAGAGCGGTGATAGAGCCGTCGCGGTGCCGTCGGCCGCTTTGCAGCTCCCGCCGCTCTTGGAGAATCAGAGGAGGGACGGGGGGGGAAAAAGGGATGCTGGGAGAGGAGATGAAAAAGGGAGCAGGAGGAGGAGGAGAAGAGAGATATAGCGTAATTGAGACTGTAATGGGTTTTGTCAGGAGCACCTGTCAGGGTCGAGTTAAAGCGGCTTCGGCAAGGAGAGGAAGAGCCAATTGGAGTTAGGATCCCGGCGAGGAGAGGCCCACGTCCATGCCAACCTCACCTGATTGCCAATTTGTGCCAGTCCACCGACATCAAACACCAATACGAGCAATGCACAGACACACAAACGCCACTGATTGGAGAGTGCTAGCCAGCGAAAGGCGGCCATGCGCACTCAATCACACAAACACAGCCACACTCGCGCACGTTGCTAACACCCACCCGCACTCGCTGATTGGACATATCTAGCCTCCTAACAAGGTGTCTGCGGTGATCAGACCTGAGACTTGTGATTGGGAGATAAAACTGCTGCCGTTAAATATCTAATTCTGCCCCCCCCCTTCTGGATGAAAATAAGGTGCAGCGCTGATTAGATCGCTGCCTGCTGTGCCAGACCGGGGGCTGCGCCATGTTCATTACCGAGCTGAACCCCCCGATCCCCCGCCCAACCCAACCCAGACCGATCCTGTCCACGTTCGTGTTTGCCTGCCAACCCGAAAGCAGGCTATTTGTGACCGAGAAGCGATGCTTTCGCTCTTGAGAGTCAAATATGTATGTCATTTTAAAGCTGCATTTGGCGGTTTCTCGTATCGTGAGTGTGAATTTTGAGGATTTCTGTATTATATATTTCTCCTTATTCCTGTGAAGTGGAGGTGGTATATGTATTTTTTCTGGACAGGAGAGTGTTCAATCACTGCTGTTTAGGAGAAAAACGTACTATTAAATCACTTCACCTCAAGAAAGCAAGCATTTCCCCACCAATGAGCGTATCTGATGCTGGATTTTTATTTTGAATCCACAGCATCTTAGGATGTTCTTCTCTGTTGCGGTCTACTTTAGGCTGAGTCGATTTCCACATAAACATCTTACCTGTTGCAGCTTTTAATGAACACATGTTTTGCGAGTGCAAAACCCGTAGATATAGATAGAAACAGTAATTTGGTGAGCAATTAATTAGCTGAACTGTGGTAAACTATGTTGTGCAAAATGCAGATTACTCTTGCAATACTTTGATGCTACATTGTTAGACGGGAGCGATTCAGAATCATTATCATCGTCTTCTGCTGTGTAATTAACCTGGAATGTAAACCCCCCCCACAACATATCTATGTAAATAAATATAACCTAGATATGATTAAATGTCAAATAATATTTGAAAACACAATCTTTGAGAAGCCAGTATTGGTAAATTTTAGGTGAATTTTGATCAAACCTGTTGAGACGTCATGATTGTGACACACAGTTTGGAAAAGATGTCATGCCTGTGAAATAAAAAATTTTGCAAGTACAGCCAAACACAACGGCGAAACTCTAAAATTAAGTCATATCATTCACCTACATCTTTCTCAGGCCTCCCACTGACCTTCACTATTCTATGGGAAATGAAAAAAAAAAAAAAAAAATCTTCAAATAAGCCGTGCAAGGTTGAAGTGGCTCTTGAGGTCTATATTTTCTCTTCTGCACAAATAACATTAATACTTGGGAGGGATTCCTCTACCTCGGTGGCACCTTGAGGCGACCGTAGCTGCCATTTCACTGAGCACTTGCCAATAATAATGAAAAACAACACTATATTACAGTATCAACACAGATATGAGTGTTGGACTTTATTGTTTCAGTGCACCGTTTACTGTATGTCGCTCTGCACCCTAAAGAGCTTTGGGACCCCCTTTTTTTTACGGTGATGTAAACACCGGAATTTTAGGATTTCAATTCCCTTAACTGGGTGGCACCTGAGTCGCCGGCACCATTTGGGTTTCGAAGCACTTTCCGCTCGACACTGTGACTGTCATGATTTAATAAGGCTTATGAGAACTCCTCTCATGAAACAACAGCAGAGTCAGCAGCAGCTCTGCCAGCAAAATACCCAATTTATGTCCATTTTTGAATGCTGGAGGAAAAATCCCGGAGTCCCTCTGTGCACAGTCACAGTGGATTCTAGACAGTCAGTGAGCTGAGGTTGGAGGCGATGCACAGTGAGATGACCGCTATATTTTTCTCATTGCCTTTAACAGAATCCCTCATAACCTGTAACAACTTGACTCCTACAACTTCCTTTAGGCTATTTGAGCTCACACTTGCTACTTTTAGACAAGTGCAGTACAGTTGCTACTGTAATGCTATCATATATATATATATATATATATATATAGTCTCGGAATGGTTTGAAATGGGTTTTTTTATTCAACAAACTTCTCAAGTTAACAGAGTGAAACTTTTCTAATTGGCTGGGGGCTGTAAACAGGTCAGGTGTACCACATATCTGATGCCAAATCGCCATCATCAATGGGAGATAAATCAATTTCTCTCTCTTCTCCTTTTTCGCTCAGTCTTTTTTCTTCACCCTGCCCCACCTCCTTTTCTTTCTCACACTTTCTCAGACACACCACACACACCTCTCACACGTACACACACGCGGACGCCGGTCGATACGAGAGCGGGTATTGAGCAGTGGCTGTGGTCTAAATGAGAGTTTGATTTCTCAGGGGGTGTTAGACCCTGTAACCATGGTGTTGAGTTGCCATCAGAGGCCGCTCGCCAAACACTCATGATGAACTGTGTGTGTGTGTGCGCTGGGAGCATGCACTTTAAACGCCATTTGATTAAGTCACATTCAAGAACAATTCTTTTCATTAGAGTCTGATCGCATTCATTAAGAGCAATTCACCAAGGCCACTAATGAGCTGATCTGCCCTTTACCACTTCACTCTCCTTGAACGACAAAGAAGCACAGGCGTCCCGCGCACTTGAGACAAAACACACACACACACACACACACACGCCGATGCTCGTCCCGATCGCATCCTCAGTCGATCGCCGAAACTATTACCTCATCGGAGGTCCAAAGTGATGACTAGCAGGCTGCGCCTTTTTGCTGGAAACCCCAAAGCTTTGCAGTCGCTGGCGCCGAGCCTTGATCTCCTCTAACTGCAAATACACTCTGTACTGTGGAGCCTATTCATAACATTTACTAAGCCAGCGATACTGTCTAAACCAACACAAAGCCTGTGCCTTCCATCCATTATGTGGCCAAAGGTGTTGAGCACACAGCAAAACCGCACGGCGCGTTCCAGCGTCCGCCCCGCGATTTTGTTTTTGCCTCCGAGCGCCGAGACTTGAAAATGGTTTGATGGGGTATTTGTTTGCTGTTTTTGTAGCATCTCACAAATTCTCTCACCCCTGTTAGCCTTCGGCGCTCGATGCCCCCCCCGCCCCGCCCCGCCCCGCACCCCCCAACAGCACATAGTAGTCTGTCTGTCCACATGCATGTGTGTCTTTATGTTTGTAATCTTCGACGTCCATAGAGTTTGTTATATTATTCATATCTCTGGGCCTCTGCGGCAGGGAATAAGCGAGGGCAGCGATGGAAAGAGAGAAATGGAGAAGGAGGAGGGACCTTTGACAGGGCAGCCCTGACAACCAGCTCAACTTTGTGGGATACATAAACATGAGGTCAGAGGGTATCGCAGTGGGAGACAAAGAAAAAGAGAGAGAGAGGGGTGAGAGAAAGTGTGTGTGTGTGTGTGTGTAAGAGAGAGGGAGGGAGAGAAAGAGTGAGATATACTGCATCAGAAAGGTTGCCTCTCATTGACAAGCTTTCACTCTGTTCAGGAAACCCACCAGTCAATGTCTTGGCACACACACACACAGGCACACACACACACACATACGCACACCTTCCCACCTGTTAGGGCGAACGGGGGAGGAAGGAGAGGATGTGCTAGTGGTCCGTGTGGCGCAGGAGAGTGTGTGTTTGAAATGCAGAGCACGTCAAGAGTCCTACAGAGCTCTTTTTTGCAGCAAAGCCTCATTAAAGAGACGCTTGCCTTAAAGCAAGGATATACAGCCACACCGCACACACACACACACACACACCAACAGTGGAGGTTCACTCAGGCTAAGAGAAACTGGCACACACACAGAAGCAGCCTGGGACAAAACAGAATTCTCTATAAAGGAATAAATGTACTGCCAGTGAGGGAATAAACAAGCGTTGCTGTGTCTCCATAAATGTTCTCACTCTCCGCTCTTTCCCGTCCTTTCCATTTCCTCCCCTTGTTCTCCATATGAATAAAGTTTAATTTATCCACCGGCCACCCCTCCTCCCCCCCGTCCCACACTAATATTATATTCATGTATATTTGATTGTGTCAACTCTGTGGAGATTGGCTATGCTGTATCTTGTGTGCCTTTTAAATATGCATCTATGAATAAATAATGGCTGTATCTGCTGATTGAAAAGCCATATTGCCAGTAAGCCATGATGAAATGATAATGTAATATCTGTCCCTGTGTTGAATAAAGCAAAGCATCCCCTATTCTGTTCCATCCCTCTTCCTTCCTTCTTTTTTTTTTTTTTTTTTTTTTTTTTGGTTTTTGGTATTGTTTTCGCGTTTTTGTTTCCCCAAGTAAATGAAACCTAAAGCTCTAAGGCTACACCTGAACACTGCTTGATGCCATTCCCGTGTACGATTTGCACTACTGCTCTGAATGTGTTTCAATAATAAAAAAAAGAGGAGAAAAAAAATCCTCTCTTTCTATAAATACGAGTGCTGTGTGGTTGCTTTCAGATATTAATAAAGAGGAGCAAGCCATTTCCCCGTGCGGCTCCCCCTGCTAATTGACAGTGATAGCAGAGACTCGTCTCCTGGGCTGATGTTGGGAGCCTAATAAAGATGCATTACTACCAGGCTGTGAGAATGATGCAGATCGTGCCCCCCCCCCTCCACCCTCCACCCCCCCCCATCTCCCTCCCCCTTCCTCCACCTCCTCCTCCTCCTCCTCTCTCCCCATGCAGGCTGATTAAACTGATAAATTGCACCAAAAAAGAGAGGGAAGGGGATGTAAATAATGGAAGAGGCACACATAAAAGAAACAGTCAGTCGATAGGGAAGGTGAGAGGAGGATGGGTGGGGGTGGAGGGATGGTGGGGGGGGGGCGACAGTGGAGACAGACAGCGAGGGAGATGGGGAGAGAAAGTCCCATTAGGACGAACTCCATGCCTAATGAATAAAATGCTAAGTTTGATATCGCCCGCTTAATTTCACAAATTCTTAATTGGTGTGACATTTTCAGTTAAAAGCTCTGGCCTCTCTCTGACCCTGTGGTGTCGGATTAAGTAAGTGGACTGTAAATAAAACACAAACACACACGCACACACACACACACACACACACACACTTGACAGGCAGCCGGTGCCACTCGTGGCTTTGATATACTCTCATTAGCATAGCAACAGAGAGCTGACCATCCACAAGGGATACGGTAACCCAGGCAACCGGAGCTGGCCAGTCCAACTATGGGAACCAGAGTCACAAGCGAAGCCCTCCCAGTCTCCATCCCACTGTAGCAGCACTTGCTGGTGTTGGCTGAGGCCCGACCAACATGCTGCAAACATTTATACCCAAGGGGTGGAGGTAATGACTCACAATCACTCCTGTTACTTGAACTGAGCAGCTTTTTATTTAGAGCACTGCTACTTTTCTGGTTTGGAGGCAGTAATTAGGCTTTTCTGCTGGAAGCCAATGTCCCCAGTCATCACCACCATTTCTCACTTTCACTCCTGCTAGAGATTTGTAGTTTTCCACTGACACCTTGGAGATATAAATATATATACACCCAGTGATGACAATATTTATTGTAATATTGCTTTACAACATATATATGTAGAAACCATTATGAAACTGCAAGAGTCTTAAGTCCTTTCTATGCAGTTTTCCAAGAGGGTTTAAAGTTGCCTTCACAGGAAAGAGAGGAGCAATCCAGTCACACCACCTCCCTTTTTTAATTGACTCATGGCGCATTGATTTTGTGCTGTTCCTGGATACAAATCCACTATTTTACCGATGATTATTTAATAATTTTTAATTATTTAATTGAATGTTTTATCAGAGGCAAGACCTTCAATCTAACATGGAGATTTAGTTTTTTTTTTTTTTACTTTTTTTTTTATTAGTTAGTTCAACATAGAAAGCAGGTATACATTCGAAAGCAGCCTCTATACAGTCAATAGCAGACATCTGCTCATCAACAAAATAATGAAAAAAAAAAAAAGAAAAAAGAAAAAAAACTAATTAAGGTTGGGCCACAACAATTATTACGTTCATAACTAAGTATCCATGATTATCACATATAGAAAAAGAAGAAAAGAAAGAAAAATACCTGCACTTTCACACTTTTTTTTTTTATTTTTTTATTTATTATTTTTTTTTTTTTGGAACAAATGAGCGCAATGCTACCTAGGCAAACATTAGGTAACATGTTGTTGTTGTTGCGGTGCTGGCACAAGCTGTAGCTCTTTCAGTTCCAAGAAGTGGGATATTTTCACTTTGCTGGTCAGTCAGTTGGTCTTACTGAGGTCCAGATAATATCGTTACTCTATGATATGCAACTAGGGGATAATCAATGAGTCAATGTGCGTTAAACAATTTTAAGACATGGCGTGGAGGCAAAGAAACCGCCTTAAAACCGTTCAGCTCACACCTACTTATCCTGCTTATACCTCGGCCATTTTCCAACAGTGTAAAGGAAAGAGGAAGAAACACATGGCCATACATGGCTTTAACACACATCTGCTGACCAATCAGAAAAGGGCATTCACCCACACCATGGTAATAGGGAAGCTAAAGCCCGCAAATCCCTGCGTGAATATATCACAGTAGGGCATGCAACGCCTAAAACTCCATGTTATTAATTCATTAATTTTTATTATTAAGGTAATGCTCAATAATGATTCTAAATAAGAAAATCCACATTTTAACTGGGTTTCCTATTCCTTCAGTATTTTTTCACAGCAATGCTAGTAGACTACAGTCACAATCTAAAGACCACAGAGCCAGTAAAACCTCAGTGTTTTGGACTTAATTTTGCTCTCCAACCCTGCTAGTGTAACTAAATGAGCTAACTCGCTTTTCTCTCATGGTATCCCCTCGCAATTACCTCTGTTGTTAAGGATAGCACGGTGAAAACCATCACAAGTCTGGAAACGTGGAGGATTTTAGATGCTTTGGGGGTCGGATCGCTGATTGAGCCTCACGGTGCTGTCGCGTGAATCCAAGAGCCGTTCTCTTTAAACATAACGTCTCTGAAAGTTATAGTAGATCGTGTCCAAATCCAAGCGTATTTTCTGACTGGAGCTTTGCTTTCAAAACCACCGGCTCATCAGCAGTCACAAACACACCATCCTACCCTATTATAATTTGCGGGATTTTAAAATAATCACCCATTGTAGTCCAGTTTGTGTGGGCTGGCCATAAGAAAGCCGAAACTTGAGGAAAGTAAGTAAATGTGATCAGATCCTCATCCGTCTCCGTTTAGAGTTGCAGATCTGACACTTTTTGAAAATGTTCGTCAAGAAAAAAGGGGACGGTTTCTTTTCTTTAGTCCCTTTGTTTTGCTGAGGTTTTCCTTTAATTAAGAAAACCGCGTATGCAATCTCTGCTCTCATCTTTCTTGCAATCGGTGGGAGAGATACATTGTTTTGTTATGAGCAAGTGGCTAACTTTTACTCCCGCTAGATTTCTTTCTTTTTTTTTTTTTTTTTTGGAGGCACATTTAACTTTTCCCAGGCACATTTTTTACACCAGTATTTTACCTCCTCTCAAGCAGCATTTCAAGCAAAGTAACAGCACTTCAAATTGAGTGAGATGTTTTGATGATTTCCTTTTATGCCCGTGCACCTCAAGTATAGACTCCGCGCTGGCAGATGGAACGGTGTAAGTCACTCTCCATCATTTGGCATCGGAACCTTGCAGAGTTTTTTGAAATACATATGGTGGATCCTGCACAGATGGATACCTTGCACCGGCAATTTTATTCCTCCTGTCAGTGTCTGTCGTACCTGCCTGACACAAACACACACACACACACACAGATTTTCACACAAAAACACACACACAGACACATGCACGTGGTAGAGCTGTGGAGGCGGTTGTGCTGTAGTTAATTAGAATCTAACATATCAAACTGTGTTTTCTCAGCACCACAGTGTGTTTGTGGGGGTTAATTGTGTGGGCAGAATGACGAGCTGCATAGTTGTTT
This sequence comes from Myripristis murdjan, assembly GCF_902150065.1. Classification (NCBI taxonomy): domain Eukaryota; kingdom Metazoa; phylum Chordata; class Actinopteri; order Holocentriformes; family Holocentridae; genus Myripristis; species Myripristis murdjan. The sequence continues at coordinate 31,540,679 of NC_043984.1, forward strand.
GTCTTTACTCAATACAGAAACACAGGCTATGTATGGGAGTTTCTAATAATAGAGACACAGACAGATTGGAAAAGCCTCTGCACAAGCAAAATAAAAGTGCTCTAACTACATCTCTGGGTAAGCAAAGCGGCGGTGGGAGAGAGTCGGGGGAGGCGAGGCTGAGAAAAATGGAGGAAGAGGGAGGGAAAGAGACGGAACGGGTTTGTTTTTTAACTCTTTCCCTCGTCTCTTTGTGGTTTTGACAAGTGGGGCTGTTCATTTTGGGCGGTGTTGTGGCGATACGGGAGGGTGTTTCAGCGCGCCGTTTGCCTCGGTGCTCTTTGTGTGCAGCGTTGTGCAGACCCTCTGCAGGCCTCCCAAAGACACAACTCTTTAATGAGCATATCGATCAGTGTTTCTCACACCTTCATTTCCCCCATAGAGAGAGAGAGAGAGAGAGAGTGTGTGTGTGTGTGCAAGAGAGAGGGAAGAAAAAAGGGAAGGAGGAGAAGAAAAGGATAAGGGGAAAAAGCGATGAAGAGACGAAAGCTTCAGAAAAGCTTTAGACTCACAAAGTGGGGCTTTTTTCAAAAGACCGCAGGGGAGTCGGCTTTGTGCCTGTAAAATTCAATTTACCTTTTCACAGATGGGCTATACTGCGGCTGGTATTGAGGTGCACAACTCATAAGCTGCTGTGTGTGTGTGTGTGTGTGTGTGTGCTTGAGTGAGTCAGTGTGTGTGCATCTGCCTGTACGCGCGTGCACATGCGTGAATATGCATGCTTGTGTGAGATTGTGTGTCTGCTTGTGTCTGTGTATGTGCAAGCATGTGGTCATATGCGAGCTTGTAAGCATGTCTGTGCATGTGCGTGTGTGTGTGCGTGTGTGTGTGTGTGTGTGTGTGAGAGAGAGAACAGAGAGTGAGGCAGGGGTGTAAGCCACCCTGGTGTGAACCTGGGCTTTCTCTCGAAGCTCCGTCTCGCTCCAGTCGCCTCTCTGCATCACATTACCTCTCCACCTCCACCCACCCGGCACTACAGACAGGGAGGCAAGAAAAGAAAAAACATCAAAGACAGCCAATGAGAGTGTTGTAGCAGCTAAATGGCCTCTGTGTTCACTTGAAGGAATACTTTTACTATACACATATATTTTGGGAGACAGCTGGTAAACATCCTGTTAGTGATGAGAGAATCATCCATAGGCCTATGTGATAGTTTTTTTTTTTTTGGATATACTGAATGAGCTCCAAGCTAACCCTTGAATCTACACAATGCAATATTGCGAAACTTTCTGAAACATAACGACATAAACCTGCGCTAAGTCACGCACACCGGCTATGTTTGTGTTTCCAGCTCTTCTCTCCTCCTCTGCAAACTTTGTTGCCAAAATCTGCGCTCAACTCAAGCTGCTCCCGCTGCTTCCCCTGCTGTTTAAAAGAAGCACTCGCCCCCCCCTCCCGTTCCTGAGAAAAAAAAAAAAAAAAAAAAAATTCACAATGGACGAATCCACGAGGCGAGTGAGCGCAACCGGCGAGGCGAGCGGTGGGCACTCAGCCGAAGAGGTTGCGAGTCGAAAAAGGGAACGTGATAGCAGACGTGACGAAATAGACCTCGGTCAGTTTGGCTTAGCTGTTAGCCCGCAGGCACACGGCGAAGCAAAGTTTGTCCTCGGCTGGCCTCCGTACTGAAGCTTTTGGTGGCACGGAAGGAGAGAGGGGTACCTATGTAAAACTGCATATTGAGTATAAGCTGCACAATGTTGAGTGTAAGCCACTGGAAGTCTCTCAAAAGTGGGAAAATGAAAACTTGGTGCAGCTGTAAAGCTAAATAATAAGTTCTGCTGTGATCCGTTGCACTCAGAAGTTGGAGACACAGGTCTGCACGGGGCAGGTGGACCCCCGGGACCTGCAGAGGATATGGGCAGGATGTTTTATTGAAGTTTGCTGGCAAGCACAATATAATTCACAGGGTTTTTTGTTTTGTTGTTTTGTTGTTGTTGTTTTCGCAGGCTGAAAGTTGTCCCTGATTGCATTCCGATGCTTGCCTTGCCCACGTCAAGACCAGCAGCCTGGTGACCTGTGAAGGCAAAATGGAGGGAGGCGATTGGGATGCGGGGAATACAAACCTGTCAAACAACAAGCAGGGTAAGGTTTCCGCAGGTTTCCGGTCAGAAACTTCCAAATCGGCGTCTCCAAAACCCCGATGTAAATGCGTTCCAGTGAAAGGCTCTGGAAACAAAACGTACACAGCAAGCTAATCCAACAGGCATCTAAAGCCATCCTGTGGTATATTCTTCATTCTATATTATTGATTTATTTTTTGGGGAGGGGTATCTCTGCTTCATTATACTGGCACAGTGGAGAGCGGCAGACAAATGTAGTTAGGCTTAAGGCAACAAAATCACTTTAAGTTTAGGCAACGAAACTGAACCTGGACATGGTCTCGGTCACATACAAATGGTATCACAGAATACCAAAGGTAATTGGGAGGTGTAAAGGTATAGAGAGAAAAAGGCGGTTCTGCAATTTGTGTACAGGGGACCTTCTAGGAGATGAATCCCATTTACTTTTTAAATGTAAACATCCAACCATTTCCTCTTACAGAAAAATATTCCTGCCTAAGTATTATGTTAAATACCCTTCTATGGTCAAATGTATAGATCTTTTACAAACAAACAACAGCTATTGTATAAACTTGGCTCTTTTCTCTGTAATGTATTTCCATTGTTCAACTGAAAATGCCCATTGCTGATTAACCCCCTTTTTTTTTTTTTTTTTTCCTTGTCTTTACCACTAAGTTGTTGAGACATAATGTAACTTGTACTCCACACCACAATTGTGGTCTTTGAGTAACAAATCTGAATCTGAATCTGAATCTGAATCGGAAATGGAGCTCGGGCCCCGTGCATGAAGATCCTGTGGCTTACATGCCTGCTGTCCACCCCAGCCACCACCCTTTGCAGACTCTCTCACTCTTTATACCACCATCCCCTCCTTCTCATACTAAAACCAAAAGTGTCTTTTGTGGCTTTTGATGGGTGCCTTTTATTTTACTTCAGTTTCAGACGCCGAAGAGTGCAGGGGCATCACCAAGCTGCGGTATTTTACGACCTGGGAATGACACCGGGCCGATGGCAGATAGAGGAGATAACATGCAACAAATGTCAAGGGCAACACTCGAACCCTCGCCTCAGCGTCACGCGGCACGAGAAGACACGGCTTCTTTAGAATTAGATAGATAGATAGATATACTTTATTGATCCCAACCAGGGAAATTCTGGTGTTCCAGCAGCAACAGTAGAAACATATAATAAAGTTAAATAAAACAGAATAAAGGCTAAATAGGCTAATTTTAAGACTATAAAGACTAACTAAATATTTACAATAAAGACTATAAAGACTAAAATCTAAAAATATACAATAAGGGCTAACCTAAGAAAAAGAGATATGGGATGTGAAATATACAGATGGTTATGAATATGAAATGAAATATACAGATGGAATTGAAGTATATACATGATTGTATAGATAAAGAGAGTTAGCATGAAACCCCGAAAACAAGAACCAAGTGGCAGAACCCGACGCCTGGTACTGGGATTCAGGAACTAACCGACTTGATTCGGCCTCTTAAGGAATCACCACTTCCCCTCCAGTCTGAAAAACAGTGTGAATGTATATTAACTGAGGATGTAATATATAGATAATAAATAATAAATAAACAGTTAAGGTGCTGGGTGAATTAGAGCCAAAGTTGTTATTACACTGCCAGCTGCCGTAACCTAAAGAAACTTAAATACATAAAGTGTTATGGTGAAAATTGTTGTCTAGCATTCACCATTACTGTAGACTTTAAATATTTTTGTCTACAGTCGACTCCACATGGCGCATGCTAATGTGGGCACCGACGATCTACCAGGGACACGTGAATGATTTTAGTGTCTGCGTCTCATCATTTAATGGTTAAGCTGACTGACGGGCCAATCTCCCGAAACCTTGATGTTTTCCTTTAAAAGTCAAGTCGTTTATGACTCCTTTTGCTCAAACAGACAGATGGAAGAGACCGGAGCAGTAATAAAATAAAACAAAATAAGAAACCCAGGATAAACTGCCAACCGGGGAAAATGGAGAGCAGGAGCAAGGAGGGAGGGGTGGGGGGGGAAGAAGGGTTCGAAGTAGTATCAGGGATGTTTGGTGAAAAGAAAAAAAAAATCTGGAATTTGATGGTGAAGAGGAGAGGTTGAAGAAGGTAACGGAGATGTGAGGTGGGGAAAAAAGAGGGAGGGGAGATGAAATGGAGATGAGATAACAAAGAGAAGAGAGGGAGAGGAAAGCGTGTATATGACTATGATTACTCTGTCAGGTTGCGTTAGCTTGAGTGAACCTTCAGTGTAGCTCCGTGTATATATCCCTGTGTATTCATGTGTGTGTTTGTGTGTGTGTGTGTGTGTGTGTGTGTGTGTGCACCTGCCAGACTCAGCTCTTCATACAGGCTTTTTAATGAGGAGGAAAATTCCTCCTCAGCTTGCCGAAGTCTCTGTAAACTCAGATGTGAAGGGGGAACAGAGAGAGAGGGGGAGAGGAATAGTACACTTCATACTACAATTACAGTGACACTCCCCCTATTTCTCTGCTAGTGAAGACACATAGTGTGGCTCAGCCGCAGCAGCGCCGACTCTTCTGACATTTCCGAAGCGGGGAACGACGAGAAAAAGTTGCTCACTCACTTTGACAATCCAAACGTCAGAGATGAAATGGAGCTACACGAGCAGCGGGGAATCTGTTCCCTCCCTCGATCTGGCTTTGTCTTACCTTGTCTCTACCTGTCAGTTTTCCTCTCTCACACACACACACTGTATGACATGCACTGACCATCAATTATATTCACTCTCTGACCCCAGGCACTAACTTTTAAAGGTGCTACCTGGGTTTTAGCATCAATAATTCATTCCTGCATTCACAGTGGAATGTCAAGCTTGGTTCAGGTTAAACATGCAGGTTGGCCTTTCTCTGTCTTGGCCAAGACACGGACAAGAACCTAGAGACTGTCCTCTGGCAAAAAAAAAATAACCCCATTGGTCATTTGTGCAAGCAGCGTATTACAGCCTATAGTTACATTTTAAAGTTTAGAGACTTCTAGTGGTCCTGTGAATCATGGCTGTCTGGTGTAGGACAAATAGAGTGAACAAGTTTCAAGAAGTAGGTGAGTTTGCAGATGGTTCAGTCAACAGGACTTTAACTTGGAAGACCGGAGTTTGATGCTTCTGTCAAGCAAGAGTGGTGTTCATTTTTACATACCTAATATTAGCTAACATTTCCTAACCTTAACCGTGAGGTAGAGCCTTTTTCTAACCATAATCAAATCATTTTTTGCAGCTTGTGAGCTCACGAGCTAGCCAGCAAGCAAGTGAGCTGGCTACCTTCATTAGTTAACGGTGTAGCATGTGCTACTAATTGAGGAAACCCTCCTGTGGGTTTTATTAGAGGGCAGGAACAAACAATCTATCTGGTCCCATAGACGGCAATCAATCAATCAATCAAATCCTTTATTTAACCAGATACGCATAATTGAGATTTAAAACCTCTTTTACAAGAGCGATCTGGCCAAGCAAGGCAGCAAAAGACAGAGTTACAACACTAAAAACATTCCAACAGGAAAAAAAAAAAAAAACATGACATTCACAACAAAGTTCAGATTATAGGCAGGTTATCAGACACAGTTGCATTGTCCAAGAGAATTGGCTTCGTAGTCTTTTAAAATAGTTTTAAATTCTCCTAGCGTAACTAGTCCCGGCAATTTGAGGTCCTTTTGTAGCTCGTTCCAGGCCGATGGACCAGCATTACTAAAAGCCCTTTTTTTAAATTCTGTTCGCACTTTGGGGACAACCAGCTGAAGGGCATCTTGGGATGGAAGGGCATGCTGGTCCTGCTTGATGCACAAAAATACGCTTAAGTAAGAGGGTACCAGCCCAATCAGAGCTCTGTGCAAGAGACAGAGCCATCGCGTGAATCTGCGTGTGGGAAGAGATGGGCAATTTGCAGTAGCATAAAGAGTGCAATGATGCACTCGATTGCCACATCTGGTAACAAAGCATAAATGCAGAATTGTACACAGTGTCCTGCTTTCTAAGGTACTGATCAGGTGCATGCATGTAGAGTAAATCACCGTAATCCAGTAGGGGGAGGAATGTGGTCGCGATCAGGTGACTCCTAACCTGAAGTGAAAAGCAGGACCTGTTTCTAAAAAAGAAACCGAGTTTAAGCATCAGTTTCGAAACAAGTTTGTCAATGTGTGACTTAAATGTTAGGTTCTCATCCACTGTGATGCCTGAATACTTGTAGGAGGCGACCCTTTCGATTTCAATCCCTTCTGCAGTCAAGATTGGAGGACTCATTGAGAATTTATGTCACTATGAATGTCAAATCTCACATGGTGACCAGGTTTAATGTTTTTTTTTTTAATCATTATTTTTATTTTACAAATGAATTCTGCTAAAAGATATATTAAATAATCATCAAAAAGCACTGGAATTCAGACATAGGTTGGTTGGTCCATTGGTGTTTCTGTATGTTGAGAAGTTATGTGTAGGCTCTCAAGTCTACCAACTTGACTCCATGTACAAACCTGGACAAAACATTACAGATTCCGGGTTGATGTCATTAAGAAAATATGTGCATATTGGCAATGGAAGTTGTATTATTGTGGAGGTTGGTACAGCGGGCAGTTAGTTAGTGCGCTCACATTATATTTTGGCCAAGTTTTAGATCAGTTGTGCGTACGGCTGCCAAAATCGGTATACGTCCCACAAATGATGTGCAGTTCTAACAGACTCCATCAGGATCTCATTCTTTTCAAAGCAAAAGGGGAAAATTGTGGCTGCAGGCAACAAACAGGCGACTGAACAGAGGAGGTAATAAAAAATGCAGCTGTCTGTAGCATGATGCTGTTGTTTAGCGTAGTCGCTCTGTGTGATTTCTTCCAATTTATGTTTCCCATAGTCGTTTTTCCACTGTCTTGTTTCCACCAGGGCTATCTTCAGGCCAGACCGTGTTAAAGGCTGTGGGCCTCGCGCTGCAAGAAGGAAAACCATTCGTGTTTCCACGAATGTTGTGCCAGTCGCCCTGCGGTCTTGCCCTATAACCTGCTCATCTCATGCCGCCTCGGAGTTAACATCACACATCCCGTCCATGAACATGAGCAGGTAGGAAGTGAGTGGTTAAAGGATCCCCGGCACCAACTCACTACTGCAGAACTACGTACCACAGGACTTTTTTTTTTTTGGATGCCACTGTTGGATGTTTTTTTTTTCAGTTTTTCACCAACCTGTCATGTTGTGCTCTCTCTATATCAAATAACACCCTCATTTGGGCAAACACTGTCAATTCAATGTTGGACATTCTCCTCTACCCGGATAGCGGACAGATCCCGAATGTCCTCGTTTGACCAGGACTGCCGGTTGTTTATCTGCTACAAAAACAAGCTCATTCGCTGACATCTGTACCAATCAGCTGCACTCGTCTCCCCACTTATGACCCTGAACTCCGCCTCAGACCTCAGTTAACCCAGTCAGGCTGATGGGTATTCAGCTGGCCACCTAGAAACTGGCTCCGACGGACCCCTACCGAGGCACGATCATAGACCGGAAATGACTGGAGTGGAAATGCAACTAGCCTTAGCTCACGCCACAGTGGAAAGCCAGCTAACACGTGTTACGCCTCCAAATATGAAAATAATATGTTGATTCTAAAAAAATGCTTTCAGTAAATGTATCAAAATATGTAAAATGGCAGTGAAGTATCCACCTAATGGTAAGGGAGACATATTACATAGGACAAGACATAGAAATGAACAGGAGAGGACGTTTTAGCCGCCTACTGGTAGAAGATGTTCATTACACCAGACAAGACACTGGACAGAAAGGACACAAAATGATCCTCACTCACCTAATCCTAATCTTAATCTTAACCCCAAATAGCCTTAATTTTAGCCCTTCCAGCCTAAACCTAAGCCTAATTCTAATCTTAACCCTACAGAGGTTTTAAAAATGAGGACTACCAAGATTTTACCTCACGGCGATGTTTTTCTCTTTTTTTTCTCTTCTTGTTGGGGCTTTTGTCCTCATAAGGATAGAAACACTGCATAGCAATGCAACCACGTACACACACACACACGCACACACACACAGAAAATAGGAAAATAAATTGAAAGGAGAGCAGCTGCATTTTATTTACACCACCAGTTAACGGTGGAGTCCATCCACCTGTTCCCCAGGCATGCAAGGAGGAGGCAGAGAGAAGTTCAGCAGCAGAGCCCACAGACACCCCGTCCATGTTACTGATGGAACAGGGACACCCGCTGGCCGCAAGCAGTACTGCAGCTGCCTCAGACGCAGGACACACACTTTGACACTGATGCAGTCGGTCTGATTAAAATCCCTCGTGATTGAGGTCGGATGAGTCGAGCCAAAAACGACATACACAAGCTGTCTGTGTGTGTGCGCGTGTGTGTGTGTGTGTGTGTGTGTGTGTGTCTGTGTATGTGTGTGTGTTTCAATGGCTTCTATCAAAGCTTTAGCCTCTTTGACTGTTATCAGAAGTCCGATTTCAGACCGGGCTGTCTGTGTTCTCTGCAGGCTGTGTCACCCACTTGGGATTCGGGGCTGACAGTGTTGTTAGATAGCTAGACATCGGACTGAGGGTGTTTCCCTTGGGAGATAAGGAAAGCTGTATGGGTGACCGCATCACGGCGTGGCAGACACCAGTCTCCAGCCCGGGATAAAGCGCCGGCTTGGGCCGCATGTCGCTGTCCATGCGCTCGGCTGAAGGTCAAAAAATACTGCGGCATCGAACCAAAAAGTAAGATTTAATCAAAATGTGACTGACTTGTACAAGTTCTGAGCAATGTTTATATTATTTGACCTTTCTTTTCGGACAACGCCCTCTCGCTGCTATACAGATAGATTCACCGCTGATATATTGCTTTCTTTTACATTGTTTTTTTGACTTCACGCTTAATACATTTACATCAATATTTACTTTCTGTTCATGTTTGATTTTCAGACATTCCATTTATGAGTCGCCGCATGTCCTATAATAACCAAGATAACTGCTGTAATCTCAAATAGCTACCGTAGCTGTGATATGCCAAATAAACAAGTACATTCTGGCATGTAAACAACGTACATCCTTTACTGGTGAGTTTCCACGGAGTCGGTCACAAGCATCAAAATAATGTGCCTCTATTGAGGAACACAGCAGGAAAATTACAGGACATTACCCTATCTTCAAGTGTGCAGGTAGGCTATCTGAATAAAAACAACTGGTTGCTGATTGCCGCACGTAAATGCCAGATCCTGACCAAGACCTTAGCCGGGATAAGGCTCATACTCGGCATACTAATGTGCATGTAATCGCTCTCACTGTGTACACACGCCGGCGCTAAGCCCGGGCACATGCATTGAAATGTTTCACCACGCATTACACTGTGGATTCGTCCACTTCCAAGGACATGAAAGAGAGAAAGCCAGTAATGATAACGTCCCTCGTTTCACAGCGAGGAGACAGGAAGGAGATTTCACTGTCTTTCCAGTTCTGATGCAATGTCTTATTCATTACAAGCCTGTTGCAGCCTTCGGAGAGTCTTTTTTTTTTTTTTTTTCTTGTCTCCTCCAGGGAAATGTACTTCTGATCTGGATTGGAATTGGAATGACATTTTTTGTACGTTTTTCGGGAACCCAATATCCCTCGTCTTTGGTGTGGCTTGGCAGGCTTTTAAAATCGTTAAAATGGTAAAGCTCCCTATGGAAGTAGGTGTGTACATGGCGCTGATAGGAACAATTCCCTGGTGTTTCCCCTCACGCCGAGCATTTGGTTTTCTCTCTCTCTCTCTCTCTTCTTTTTTTTTTTTTGGCTTTCATCCTCCCCTCTCTGGTACATGGTGTGTACTCCATTCTTCCGCCCTCATCTCTGTTTGTTCTGATAACGAGCATAGAGGCGCTCGCATCCTGCCCACAGAGAGAGCGATCGAGAGACACAGACAGAGAGGGAAAGCGAGCGAGTCGGAGAGTGGAGAGAGAACCCTGTTTTCATAGGAGACTACTTGTGTCCCACTTTTGGCATAATGGCCTATTTGTGTACGACAATCTCACTCCAGCACCTCGCCTCTGACGCCTGGTTTATTTTAAACAATGCAGCGTATGGCTCCCCAGACGTGTAATTATCAGTGTGTGTGTGTGTGTGTGCGTGCGTGCATGTGTTTGTATGTGTGTATGCAATGCTTGTGTGTGTGTGTGTTTCCAACTATGTGGGAGGCCGACTCCCGCGCCTCTCATCTGTCAGCTCGGCGGGGTTGCTATGGGAACGACAGAGGGCCGACAGAAGTAATGAAGAAGCTTTGAAATGTTGCAGGGTGACCTTGATAATGCCACCGGAGCCGCATCATCCAGGTACGATGGGCGAGGTGCGACTCTGGCGATCACGTACACGCCACATCAACGCCAATTCTATAAAAAGGGGGGAGTCACACCGCCAAGCTGTCGGCCCCCACAATGCACCGCGACAAGTCTCTCTCGCTTGTCTTGTTACCTTGTCACTATCTGGCTCCTCGCGGCGTTTTCAGATCACCCAGTGTATCCCTCCACTTCTTTAAGACACTTCTGAGAGCAGTAACTGCATCGCCGCCTCCTTCATTACCGTGCCACGTTACCAACAGTTGCTTTCCCAAAATATTCAGCTCAAATGCTTCCCCCGTTCTGCTCCGAGGCTCTATTTTACACAGGAGGTCCCTGCTTCAGATCACCAGAGTGATGGCATTAGAGCTCAGCTTTTAATCAGGGGCTGATGGAGTGGCGTGAAAGCCAGGTGGAGGCTCTCGCTGGGAAATTAGCGCCATTAACTGATCAAGTAAAGCAGCCGAAATGCGCGACAACAGCAGCTGTACTCCCTAATGGAGAGAAACCGTTAATAACTCTGTGTGTGTGTGTGTATGTGTGTGTGTACGTGTGGCAGAGTGCATAGGTGCATGTCTCTGTGCACGCATAAATGAGCATGCAGTTGTGTGTATCTGTGTTTGTTGTGTACCTAGGCGTGCATTTGTGTCTGTGTGCGTGCATGTGTGTGTAGGAAATTGTTAACTGTGTGTGTGTGTGTGTGTGTGTGTGTGTGTGTGTGTGTGTGTGTACATGCACTGGCCTGAGGAAATGGGGAAATCGAGGTCACAGGAGGTGCAGACCTACTTTAAGAGATTCCTGTTTGTTTGTTAATGTCAAGCAACCACCATTTAACTCTGATCCCAGCTCCTCATTGCCTTGTTCAGTCTGACCTCTGTGGCTGTGTGTGTGTGTGTGTGTGTGTGTGCGCGCACGCTCCCTACTGCCACACCAATCAACCACAGCACCATTATTGATTGTGCTGCACTCACTTCACCTTTCCACTTGTTTACTTGTTTAGTGATTAGCCCGGCCCCTGGCAAGCTAAACCTCATCACGGCTGCTTTTCAATGGAAATGGGTGAAGCGCTCGGGGCGGGAGGGTCAGGACAGAAATCCGATCTGATGAAAAGAGAGGAGACAAGGAGGCGAGGAGACGAGGAGGCAAGGTGATGAGGAGATGAGGGAGGGAGGCGTGACATGCAGTGATAGGCTCTGCATCCTGGGGATTACAGAACATCCACATCCACCGATGATGTGGAGACACATCGGCAGGTTTATCTGTTTCCAAATGAAATCAGAGGAAAAGCAACGTCTGCTCTGATCAAATGCTTTCTGGTATGAAGGTGAGGCACATATTAGGTCTAGGTCTTGCTTTCTTGCACAAAAGATAAAAACACTGAAAACAGAGAGGAAATGGTACGAAGAAAAAACAGAAGTTAAAGTGCACATGGACGTGGGTTTTTCAGAAAGCTAATAGTTTTGGACTGAAGTTGTTTTTATTTTGTGGCGACTGACAGCATCTTTAAATTTGACCTTTGTTTCCACCAGACTTAAAAAAAAAAAAAAAAAAAGCATCAGAGAAATTATTTTATAGGGAATCTAAAACTCTCCACTGAAAATAATAATAACAGCAATGATAGCAGTAAACATGTTCATGCTTTGCATTGGGTTGGAATCTGATCAAAATGTCTAACTAGAGTCAGTTCAGGTTAAGGGTTTCCCATTAACAGCCAGTGGAGCATTAAAGGAACAGTTCAACCATAATACAAATAAAATAAAATAAAATAAAATAAAATAAAAACTGGCATGGACTATCCATCCAGTTTCTTTGATTTGGTGAGGTTTCCAGTCTGCTGTGCTCCTCCCTGCCTCCTGGCATCACAACATAATGGGGTTGTGGAGCTCAAACATTTAAAAATGTGCAGTGAAAAACCCAAGAACAGCCACTTTTTTTTTTTTTTTTTTCAAAAACAAGCCAACAGATAAGTTTTGTTGGCCCTATTTTTTGTCAAAGAACACCAGCAAACTGTAACTATCCACCCTCAATGAGTACAAATTAGGTCCAGATAGCTATACCATGTCTGTAAAGTATATTAAATACCACTTCTGAACAATACATACTCCTTGTCTCCATACTGTTTTGGCAATTAGTGTAATAGAAATTCAGCATGCTACACTGTGTATAACTAGCTGGATATTATGCAACGCGTCCACGTCTTCTACCACCTTCCAGCTTCAAATATCAATACACAAACAAACAAACAAACATGTATCTCAACCGATATTCTGGTTTATTTTTAGTTTTCATGAAATTCTTGTTACTTATTTGCCCTCTGAGCAGCTCCTGGTGAACCAACTGAACCAGTATTAATATTACGCTGACATTCTGGAGGATACTGCATTTTCATACTTTCACATAATGAGATATACTTTTGGCTGTGGTGTGCCGGTGTTCTGCTGCAGGAAATAGTTCCTACATGGGTGAAGAGTTTGAGCCCCAGAGGCTATGGATTATGGTGGATATCCGTGTCATTGTTTTTCGGAAAGAGCCGCTGTTTATCACATTGAAATTTTGGACGGTTTGAGGTCTGCAAAACAATATCTATCCAGCCCCACGGAACCGAGGAGAAGCGAGAAACGGACGATTGTGGCAGACTGGAAACTTCACCAAATCACGCAGAGATTTTCATTCGCATTTTGCTTCACACTCTGTGCAGGATGAGAAGAATCAGGCACCGCTTTGCTCTCAGAGAAGCTGGTGAAATGCGCTAATCTGAGAAGCTTTGGTTCATCTAACCGGTTTACGGCTAATTTGATGACATTAATTGATGTTTGACTGAACTGTGATTTACTGCGAGGCTCATAAACTGATTCATCCATTAAGTGTTAAGTAGCCTAATCATATAAACTAATAGTGACTCCATCATTTATTATCATTGAGCCACGGGGGCTGATGATGCAACGTTGCGTTAATTCATGCATTAGTCATGTATGAGTTGTGTGCCCTTTTGTACCCTTAAAAAAGTTTTACTTTTATGGATGTAAACAAATTAGAATAACCCTGACAGAGATAATGACGATGATATCATAGGGGAAGTTAGTGTGTGTGTGTGTGTGTGGGAGCGAGACAGAGAGCGCGAGCGTGGGGATGTTACAGTGAACAGACAGCAGGTGGTCCTGAAGCAGTGAAGGCGCAGGTTGTTAAAATGTCTGTTTCTATAAACCTGAACTTGTGAATTCAAGTGAAAGTGTGTTTTACAAAACAAGAGAGGCTCCTGGCTCATGCATGCATTTATAAATAAGAACACGTTTCGTTAAATATAGACAGAATATCCGCAACTCTCAACCAAAAAAAGAGGGTGCTGAATATTCATTCTAGCTGCTGAAAAAAAAAGATTGTTTGAATAAGTACTCTCCATATTAAATATTTGTTTTCATAAGTGCTTTTTAAAATATCAACTCAACTCTCTGCTGGACGTGCAGAGGTGAAAATGGTATTGAACATCTTGTCTCAGCTTTATTTGCAAAATCATATGTAGCCTTTTGTAATTAAACCTTTCATATAAAATTTCACTTCATATGAAAGCACACTTCACCTAATGTGCACTGTGATGCATTAATAGCACATTATAACATTCTTATAATGGAGGGAAACTATTCTTTCTTTCATCAGAGAAATATCAGAAAATTATATTTATTTTAATAGTAGCAGGGACCTTGCATCATATCAGTGGCCCCGACTAGCAAAATAAGTTTGTTTTTTGTTGTTGTTGTTGTTTTGTTTTGACAAAGCTGAATTTTAGTTCCCAGAAATCGTGTCATGTGATGTCAGTAAAGTTCACACAGTTTGCTCATGTTTGCTAGTCTGTGATGCTTCATACCAAAGCAGTCCAAAGGGAAAGGAAATGGTAAAGATCTTTTTTTTTTTTTTTTTTTTTCCAGCGGACAGAGTACTCAATCCCTTTAGGAGTTGCATTTTGCTCTAAAATTTAAATTCATAATTACTTCAGTTCATAACCAACATAATTTAGATTTCCCATTGGTGACCACCATGCAAAACACCAGAATTTCATCTGGACAAATAGGGGGGTTGCCACAGATGAGACTGTTGCAGATAAGATGAGGGCATTCACACACAGCTCTGCCTGAAGCGTAGCCTCAACCTTCATTCACACCCTGAAGGAACGACATGTTGCCTGGGACCACAAGTCTTTCATTTGCATGGAGGATAATCGGACTGACTGTAAGGGACTTGGGGCCCTCCTGTGGCCCTCACATATGCTGGACTGAAATTCTTCTCCGTGAGCAGAGAGGAACAAGTTGTGAATGAAGCTTTAGCGTACTTATTCACAAAGCACCTACCTCATAAAGTATTCAACCCTAAGCATTCTTAGGCATATGCTTGCTATGTCCTGCCAGAACCTGCCATTTCTAGACTTATGCTTTTGTTTTGCTTCCTTGTTTTTCTGTTATAATATTCTGTTTTACGGCTGATTATTGATTATGTTAGATATAGGTAGGATTATTCTTCTTAACCCTCCTATTACGTTTGGGGTCAATTTGACCCCAGCCAATGTTTAACGTCTCTAAATAAATGATTAACATCATTTTTTTTTTGCTTAATATTTAATGAGTTTTCCTAATTTAATGGGTACTACTGGGTAAACATGAAATTCACATGATGTTATGTTTTCACTGTCCTGTACACACTTTGTAATGCATCGGTTATAAATAACAAAAATCTGTACTTAAAAATAATATGAAGCCATTAAAACACATTTCTTTTCAATTTTAGGTCAGTCAGTGAGATGTTATGGTGATTTGCATATTTTTCCATAGTCGCCTAATAGGAATACTGGATGTATAAGTAGCAGTGGGGGGAGTTATGTTTTATTTAAAGGGCTATTTAGGTAGTCAACAAAGAAACATAAAATACTTGACACATAAACTTTGGTAACAATTTTAGTTCTAATAATTTTGTTGAGGTTTAAACTGCTGGGGTCAAATTGATCCCAAACATAAAAGATGTTCGTAAATTTGAACATAGCAGGAGGGTTAAAGTCCTTGGAAACATGGTTGTGATGACGCTCTGTTTAAATACATAAACTTGAATGTGTTTATTACAGTATATCAAGCTCTGATTATGACAATTATCATGTGCTCGTAGTGTGCTCCTAATGAGCTTATGATGCCTAAGCACCACTTAGAGGAAAATTGCTCCTGAGATGTCTCCTGTGTGTGATGGCTCAGAGAGGTCTACACACCCAGAGCGCCACTGTGGCTGTAAGGACATCAGATACGACTCTGCCCTGTCACTCAGGCCGCACCACGCACGGCAGAGCAGTCTTGACTGTCTGATTCCTCTCTCAAGTCGCATTGGAACAAAAGCTGTTTGACTCAAACTTGAAGGTCATAACTGAGAAATTTATTCATTCTTTCATCTCTGCCTTGGACAGAACAATTACCACCGTATATTCTAATCTCACTGTGCATCCATATATACTTCTGAAAAAACTTCAAAGGGCTCCTTTTGAAAAACAACCCTCCCGCGCCCCCACCTCCATAACAAATTACCATACAAAAGTCTCCCAGCACACGACACTACTCTACACCGAATCTCTTCACAGACGGAGCTCCGCTGCCTGATTGAAGTCGAGCTCTCCTGAATTTCCTCAGCTCGTCAGTGATCAAAGTGGATGAAGGCAGTCGGTTAGCAAGACGCCACCAGAAGTGAAGCTCTGCCTGGGGCGAACTCTGTTCAGCGGATGGGGAAAGACTCCTCCGTGCCGCACACGTCACTCTATATGTATCTATAGCTCGCACATGTGCCGCCTTCCCTCGCTCCATCTTCACTTCCACTGGGTGTTGAGACGAGTTGTTGAAAGTATAATATATTAGTTATGAGGCTGCACACAAGGAGAGATTATACACAGCAACCCTCTGTGATGGATGGCTGAGCAGAACAAATTAGCATTCGGGTGAAAACGCATTGCACTGTGGAAGCAGCGCAATGCATGCATTAGTTTAATACAGGGGTCAGCAACCTTAGGCACGATTGGCACCATTTCCACGTTGCAGGTTAACCGCTGGCACGTTAAGTGTGCAAAAGGAATTTCATAGGGAAATGTTGAGCGCCCTCTCTTTTCTATGCCTAAGTCTGCGTACCTCTTGCACAGCCATCAGCTGGTTTGTTATTTAGTGTGATTCAAGGACAGAACCTCCTCTTGAAAAAGTGTCAGCGGTGCCGGTTCGGGCTCAGGAGACGATGGCAGCCCTGCTAGCTGAGAGAGCTAAAGATCTGAGCGTTCCAGCCCTCGTGGACTGAAGAATGAGGGGCCTTGTGTATTTAATGTTTCGAAAATGTTGTTTGCTGAATGTCTGGTGTTAAACACCATTTTGAGACAAAACACGAGAAAACTATCAAGGATAAGGCAGACAAGGCAGAATCCATCAAATGTGCTGTATACATCCAGGTGTGCAGAGCAAACCAACACCGCCTGAGTTCAAGACTAATCATCTTTACCGCTGAACCCTCAAAGTCTTTTGTTGCTTTGCATGTTGTCTCTATGGATGGAATAAAATTCAGATCAACTGAATTTTTTTATTTTCATGTGGTGTCATAATTAAACTTAATGTCTATGACACACGGATTAACAAGAACATTTTCACTTTCAGGTAGGTCTGTTTCTCCTGCTGAAGCAGTCAGTATGAAGTGGATCAGGTGTGGATGAGTAGAGCTGAAATAAAACCTTTCAAGACACTGAGTGACACTGATGGAGACATTTACTGTTTACAGCTCAACGCTGTACCAAAACCAATAACAAAATCTTCCCATGTGGAGCTCCAAAGGTAAAACGATTTATCCAGTCACAGTCTAATGTGCGTCTGTCTGAGGGTCCATGACATAAACATCTCTGAGACCTGCTTCTTTTTTATGTGTTCGCATGAGAGCATCGCTTTTTATCAAATCTTTGCCCTCAAAGTTTATGTGTATTTCACCGCAAATGTTGATAATGATCCATCTCATCTTTTTCCTGGACCTGAGATCAAACCCATGTCTGTTTGGAAAATGTGTGCACTGATTTCAAATAACTATATATCTACACTGCATATGCAAAACTACTGGAAATACAGAATATTAAAATAATAATAATAATAATCATCATCATGGTTTTTTTGCCATAAGTTGCCAAGTTTTGACATACTATTCAACACTTACTGTTGATCTTTTCTTTTCTTTTTTTTTCTTCTTTTGCATCAAAGTCAGAATAAATAGCCAATTTGGATACAGCACACTGGGACACAGGGCACAGTATTGGATAATTGGATGCTGTGCGCCTTAGTGTAAATAGGCCAATGCCTGTGGTGAATCGTGGGAACAATGGCAGATCTCAAAGAGCTACAAGACTTTGATGTTGCACCAAGCCTCCTTTTGACAGGCCAAGACTTGCCAAACGTGCAGTATTTTGTGTGTGTGTGTGTGTCGCATGTAAACAGTCACTTGCATGCACACAGTGCTCATTAGTCAATCTATAATATGATTTGCATTCATTCTAATGGCAAGAAGTTTCACCAAACAGATGTCGAAAGTGTATTAGAATAATTCCCACAGTAGATTATGCATTCTGGTCACTGTCTAAAAGGAAGACACAAAAGTTTAGGAAATTGGTCTATTGGTCAATATTCTGTTTGAAGGCGATGTTCTCATCTTTTAATAGATAAACTAATGGAACAAACTCCACTTATTCCTTAAGTGAGGACTATGGATTTGGTTTGCAGTTTGAAACAGCACCCAGGCCCACAGCTCATATGACTGTTGACCTGAGATGAACCAAACCCTGCAGTAACAAACCTCACAGTGACAGCTCTTGGCAATTCCCATACCTGTGCCAAGTATTATAACCTTTAAGTTTTGCCAAGTAAAAACTGCTGGATGTCGACAGTTTGAGTCTAAGCTGAATTATAGATGTGGCTGTGGAGCCTTCCTTCTCCACAAAACCAGCGTTCAGCTTCAATGGGAAACATCAGTGATGGAGACAGACATGCCGACAAGCCAATAATATGACTGCCCAGCTGTCATTCACGCCAAAGTCTCAGTCAGCCGGCTCCATCTCAGATTCGACAGCTTCAGAGAACCAGAAAACATGGCGGCAGGAAACCACGCGGATTCAAGGCTCTTGGAAAATAATAATGCGGTAAGTTTGCCTTGAAAGGGCATATTCAATGAGCTGCAAACTACAGATGTGCATAGTGAGCAGTGTGCACAAGTGTGTGTGTGTGTGTGTTCGTCCAGAGCTAAGAGAGAGAGAGAGAGAGATAAAGTGATAGAGAGAGAAAGCGAGAGAATGATGGCACTGTAATCAGGCTAGCTCCCTCGAGGCCAGACAGCAGTGCTGACAGAGAGTTGGTCCCCGTCTTCAGCGCAGGATTTCTGGGCCACAGTCCCTCTGTCCTGCTTAAGAAAACGGGAGGAAGGCAGAGGATGAGGGGAAGAAAAAAAAAAAGACCTGTACGATGAAAACAAAGGAGCGAGACTGGGGAGAGCCTGATTTTCCTGAGCTTACAGGTACTGACAGAAACATGGAGGATGCGCCTGAAGCTGCACAAGGCGAACGTGTTAAAGTGAAAACACAGCCGACTTATCAGCCCGAATCACTCGACGAAGAACAGCACACGATTCTTCCAATTTAGGCATTGTAGATCGCAGGCTTACCATGACAGATATCGGGCCCTTCATTAAATATATTCCATTTAATCGTCTCATCTACCTGATGCAAGCTCCACCTTGACTACAGTGGCATAAAAAAGCTGTTAATGCTGCAATGGAATCAGATTTTCTTTTCATATTTTATTTAGTCATTTAATTTTTCATTAAAGTTATAAATTAATTCTTCATTTCACAGCAAAAAAAAAAAAAAAAGTATCC
This sequence comes from Myripristis murdjan, assembly GCF_902150065.1. Lineage (NCBI taxonomy): Eukaryota > Metazoa > Chordata > Actinopteri > Holocentriformes > Holocentridae > Myripristis > Myripristis murdjan. Next base: position 31,560,007 of record NC_043984.1, read on the forward strand.
TAGAACTGTTTCAGAGGCTTTTCCACATTCTTGTCCTTATTTATTTATTCACCTATTTATTTATTTAGTTATTTATGTATTTATTTTTCAGCACACACACACACGCACACACACACACACAGACACAGTCACACTCTAAGATATTGACTTTTTAGTATTGGCCATCAACAACTTCAAAAAAATAAATAAATAAATATATGTGCCTTCAGCCCCGTTCGATTCACCCTGCTAAGAGGCTTAAATGCAAATCTTTGTCCACAGGAAGTGATGAACGCAAACTCTGAAACGCAAACTGAAAGCTTTTGACAAAAAAATCATTCTCTTGTCATCGCTGTGACTTCCTTACACGCCATCATCTACTGAGTTTTGACAGCCTTATCGCCTTTAAACTTGCATGTTGTGTGTATAAGATTTTGAACGGACTTGCACCTCCACCCCTGAGTCAGTTTCTTGAACGTAAATCCACCAGCGGTACCAATACTAGAGTAACTACAAGAGGAGACTGTGCGATTCCATTTAGGTGCAGTCAGAGGCAGCAAAATCTGGAACGGCCTGCCAACTTCCATAAGAGACTGCTCTACTTTTCTTATTTTTAAAAGCCATTTAAAAGACTGGCTCAAGTCCAACCAGACCTGTAATCATTGTTAACTGAATGTACATGGCTCCCCATGTCGCTGCACATGTTCCCTCACGGACATGCGCAGTGACATGGGTAAACAGCACTGCAGCACCTTACAAATGTATTACCTCTTTAGCACAACTCCCAACAAGAAATCGTGTTCTGGTCTTTTGCATTGTTGCACCTCCATCCCTTCTACTCACCTCTGACAGCTAACCCTTAACCTCAACAGCTTTTATGAGCACTGCAGCACTTTCCATGAGCACTGTAGCACTTTATTACACTGTAGGTCTTTGGTTTCGTTGTGTTTCTCAATCCATCTTAGCACAACTCCAACAAGAAACCCTGCTCTGGTCTTTGCATTGCTGCACCTCCATCTCACTTATCCATCCCTGACAGCCCATCTTGGCCAATTTTATTTAATTGCATAATTGATTGTCTCTCTTTTAATAACTTTAATAACTTTATTTATATAGCACAGTTCATACAGCAGGTGCAACTCAAAGTGCTTTACATCAATAAAGTGGAGACAGAGGCAAATAAAAGAAAAGCAGAATAATAGATAAATAAGTAAAGTAAAACTGCCCCTCCTCCCCCAATCCTTCCACATCCACCAGCACACACGCACACATACACACACACATAAATGCACACAGACATTCACACACTCAAACATACGTACATATGCATATACATAGGCACAACAATTAAGCAAATGCAAGTCGATAGAGATGGGTTTTGAGATTTTTTTTGAAGCTGGCCACTGAGCCAGAGAGCCTGACCTCGTCTGGGAGGCTATTCCAGAGACGAGGGCCAATGATACAGAAAGCAGCATCACCGCACTTCTTAGTTCTACTCTGGGGGATCATCAGTAGACCAGAGGTGGAGGATCTTAAGGATCTAGAGGGAGTGTATCTGATCAGCATGTCGGATAAATACACAGGTGCCAGTCCGTTGAGGGATTTAAAAACTAGGAGCAAAATCTTAAAATGGATTCTGAAATGAACAGGAAGCCAATGAAGAGCTTTCAGAACTGGAGTAATGTGTTCTCTGCATTTTGTCTTAGTGAGTAGTCATGCTGCTGCATTTTGTATCATCTGCAGTTTGTGCAGGGATTTCTTTGGGAGACCAGATAACAAGGCATTACAATAATCAAGCCTGCTTGAAATAAAAGCATGAATAAGTGTTTCTGTGTCCTTTTTAGATATAAAAGGTTGCACACGAGCAATATTTCTGAAATGGTAAAATGCATTTTTGGTGATATTTCTCACTTGGGGTTCAAAGGACAGATCAGAGTCAAAAGTAACTCCAAGGTTTCTTATTTCATGCTTTGTGTTCATAGCAAGCTTTTGTTCATAGCAAGCTTTTGTAAATGAGAATTAAAGTGAGAGTGCATTTCTTTGGCACCAATGAGAAGTACCTCAGTTTTATCCCGGTTCAGTTGCAGGAAACATCCATGAATTAATATGGTTAATGTCATTGTCTGCCGGTCTCTGTTTCCCACATTGGATATGTTGTATTCTTACCCTAAATTTTATGTCTCCTGTGTCCCTGTTTTTATGTATTATGACCCTTGTGTCCCTTTTTGTATATTTGAATGGTTCTTTAACATCATGCCGGAGGACTGCGGTTGTAAACTAGCCTCTGGCTAACACTGGCACATTTACAACAATGTTAATTAATGTGCACTGTCCTCTCTAAATAAATAAATAAATAAAATCCAAAAATGTGTCGTGAACGGCAGTGAGTGGCTGCTCCGTCCACCACCTCCTCCCACACCTCACACCGGGAAGGAGACATTTACTTCAAAATCAAATATCACAATATATGTGCTCAAATACCTTGATATCGATATTGTGGGGGCGACTGTTGGTGCTTTCACAAAATGTTTACACAAGAGATTTTTGCTAAAAAGTTAGTGACATGAATATGAATACAAAACAGTGAGAAGCAAATTAACAGAACAACTAGAACAGTCCAATAAGTTGAAATAAATTGCATCCGTGGGCTGTTATGAAGCTTACACATACCCTGTATCACAATATAACGATGTCTAAAATCAAAGATGATATCCAGTTTCATATCACAATATCGATACAGTATTGATATATTGCCCAGCTCTATGCTAAACATGTTTCATGATTTCTCACAGTCCAGGCACTTACCCTTTGCTGCCACTGGGGCTGCCGGTGTGCGAAGCTGCCTCGTGCCAATGAAAATACTGAAGCTGATTTAATTAATAACTGAAAAATAACACACACACAGCATATCAGGACAAGGCCAGACCACTGGACCATGGGGCCCTCAGGCACAAAATTCATGTGGATCCCCACCTCCACCACACTCATGCTGTATGAATATGTATGCCAGCAGAGCTAGACAGGCTCTGTATGTTTGTTGGTAACCCAAAACATCCTTGAAAAGAAAAGAAAATGAGGAGACTATTCCTTCCCATTCCTAGGATGCATGAAAAAAGAGCCAAATATATATCTATATTGACTCTTAATATAACCCAATTGGTTATAAGCATTGATGCAGATCTTTTCAGGCCATTATAAATGAACTAAAGCTTGTTGCTTAACATAAGATGACAAAGCAAGAATTTCTCGCTTCTTGTTTGGTGTTTGCCTCTTCATTGTACACCTGGATATGGCCTACAATTTTTAAAGAGATTGAAATGATGATGAAACAGAACTGGCCCCATGTTTGGGCCCCATAACATCACAAGGAAAATGCTATACTTCATTATAATCTACTTCTAGAGGAGGCCTATTTTCTAAAAGTCTGTTTTTATGTTTTGTTATATAGCTAGTTTTATAATTTTATGTTTAATGTGACCTACATGAGCAGCTTTATGTCTGCAGATTTAAATGACAACAAAAATGTCATTTCTGGTCATCCTGTAACAGGCAGCTGCCATATTATCAGGTGCAACTGCTTGCCATTATTCAGTTAGAAATGGGATAAAAATTCACTTGGGATAAACTGGTAATTTTATACCACAGAGCACAGCTGGTGTGGCAGGAGAGGCTGCTGGTTGAATTCCCAGCTGGAAAACATGGCAGGGAAAGTGAATGTGAAAGAATGATCTCCCTTATATCAGTGACTACAGCTGAAATGGCCTTGAACAAAGCACTAAACAACCACTGAGAAAGTGATGAGCTGTAAAAACATGAAGAATGGTGCTGCTGCAAAAAGAGTAATGTGCGCTGTCAACCTCCCGCGGATAAATAAAGGTTTAAAAAAAAAAAAAAAAAAAAAAATCACATTTCAACCCAACTCCTAATATGGCTTTGGCTTACTTTAGTATTCATGCAAACATGAGACTTATTAAATATTCATGCTACAACTGAGCCAGTCAATTGAAAGTGCGATAAACATCATCTGGCTTTTTTATACATATATTTATAAAAAAAAAAAAAAAAAAAAAAAAAAATCACTTTCAATTCAAATAAGTAAAAGTGTGTCAGTCAGCCGTTCCACTTTATGTAGGTTATCGGCACAATTCAGCCTCGCTCTCCACCTCTCTCTCTCTCCGGATTGTACCATTGACTGGATGAATTTTAAGTTGTGTAATGAAACAAGGCGATAAATACTTCATCTTTGACCCATATAATGACGATATATCTGGGCGGCTGGCTCGGTGAGGGGAGCTGTGTCGTTTCGTCGCCCGTTCCTCCGGTGTGCGCTCCCGGTGCGGCTGGCGCTTTTATCGGCGCGCCTCGCCTCCCTTCTGCTCCTTCACATCTTCTTCTTCTCCTTCTTCTTCTTCTTGTTCACATCCGCCCGGATCCGCTCCTCTTCCTCTCCATCTCGCTTCCAGAGGGAGGAGAGGGCGAAGCGACAGACGCCGACGGAGGAGCGGAGCGGAGCGGAGAGGAACGATCGGGGGGGAAAGTAAGTAAGAGAGAGAGAGAGGAAATTTCAGGGAAACGCAGTCGCTGTTTCTGCGAGGTGAGTCACTTCAGAGCGGTGTTACTCCAGGAAGGCGATGATGTATTCCTCATGACTCGTAGCTCAGTTCAAAAGTGATGTTGCCACTTGACTTATTACTCGAGTAGATTTCGTTAGGGTAGGCCTGCTCGTTACATTTGGCTCTCCCGTTACATCTCAGGAAAGCAAACAGCTGACGCTCCGTGCCCTTATTCGATTGATCAGAGAAAATCAAAGTAGTGCTGGACAACTTTCTACAATTTTACCATCTAAACTAATTGAGAATACATCAGTTGTCATTTTGTTTGGTAGTGGGCTATGCTGTCTCTGCATAATTAAGCTTGAGCCCTGCAGGAAGTTTGTTTGTTTGGTTTGTTTGTTTGTTTGTTTACCCTGATTGGTATCTACCAGGGAAATGGCACTAATGATTCACATAAAACAGTTGCATTACTGCATCGCTTGCCGGAGCCGCATCAGCAGGGCTCCTTGACATTATTATTGCACTGAAATGGTGTTTGGTTCATGGTTTATCATTAGGTAAATTATTCAGCTGTTTTGATCTGTGACGGTAGAGATAGTGATGCAGCCTAATGTGCCTCAGAATACTTGGCAGCCTGCAAGCCTCCATTATGAAGGTTAAGGGGGGAAAAAAAAAACACAAGGTGCAGTGTCCTAAGTGTGTTTTTTTTCTTTGTGAACAAAGAGGCATAGTAATCATATCATATCTATTACATTATAAATAAGGATGTGATGGAGAGGGCCACTTTAGGAAAATGAGAGTAAGAAAAAAGTACCTTGAAGTATAACTTGCATTATTATAGTAGTACAAAGATAAAAAGTTACCCTGCGGTGACAGTACTACTATTGAGTAGCACATAAGTCACTATTGGAATACTATTTTAGTGACTTTTGTTTGGGTATGTGTTTATCCAGTCGGTCTTCAAACTTTCTGCTCAACCCAAATATTATTCATGCTGGATAAATGGACAATTGATATAACGCCTATTGATATCGTTCTCATGATAATGAAGTGAATATAAAGGCTGTGACATTATCTGAAAGGTCATTTATTTGACATTCTCCCTGGCTGTCTGTCTTCAGTCTGTCCACGCTCAGACTGAACACGGACCCACAGAAGGAAGAGTGACATTTCTCCTCCTCTCTCCCCTCCTCCTCCCTGCCCTCCTCTTCTTATACCGTAAAATCGCTGAAAATTAAGAGGGAGACTGACACTCTCCTCTCCTTTAATGCCGCTTTTCAAAGGCATAAATTCCCAACTTGTCGGCTGTAATTACGACCTCGGTGCTTCAGTGGGACCGGCTCAGAAAAACGGGACGAGAAACACGACAATTTTCTGTGCTCAGTGTAAAATAATGTTGCCCATGCAGCAGCTGTTATGTTAAAGGAAAAATGTATTTATCACAGCCTTTAAAGATGTACCTTAAACAGCTTTTACATACAATTGAGGCACAAATATCAAGGCTAACTATACATACAGGTAACTTGCAATGCATTTCAGTATTGTATTCTGGTGTCAGCAACAGCAGAAAACATATTTAACCTTTGGGAAGTCTGTTTTACACTTTGCCGTACACTGCTTTCTAATGTGGTTCACCACAAAAGGAACAGTTCGCCCCAAAATAAAAATTTGGCCATCATCGTCAAGTCAGTCAAAACACAATGGTTGAACTATTCCTTTATTGATTATTTGGCAGCTCGTCAGATCAGACTGTTACCAGCTTTAAGAGCAATTTAACATGTATCTCGGGTGTTTTGATGAATTCAGAGTGATAGTGCAGGTTCATATAATGCAGGTACTCATTATACGCCGCTTTTCAAAGGCATAAATTCCCAACTTGTCGGCTGTAATTACGACCTCAGTGCTTCAGTGGTCCAGCTGGAGTAATTGCTACTCTATACGAGTGTTTTGATTAGGATTCATTGTCGACGCTCTTTCCCTGCCGCCCTTGCTTGCTAACCGGTGGAACTACTTTGCTTCGGTATCACTACGCCTCAGCACCCAGGAGATGAGGCTGTTGTGATACAGAAATGAGCGGCTGGAAAAAAAAAAAAAGCAAACTCCAGATTGTATTGTTTACCGGAGAGGAATGTTGTCTCGGTGAAGCGTTCCTTCTCACCACAACGCTGATGTGCACTGTAAGCATCTTAAAAAAAAAAATTATGTTTACACACTGCATGCTGCTATTTTGATGACAGGTAGAACAGCTGCATGTCTCAAAACCTGGGAGTTGAGGAATCATGCTCAATTACCAGGAGTTTCCGATGCAGAATCCTGAGTTCTGAAGGGTTACGCCATCGCGTTTTTCCCAGGAGGGAGCGAGATTTCTCACTTCAGCACTGTCATTTCATCTCGTCGATCCTCCCCTTCTCTCTTCACCTCCTCCTCCGTGCCCCCCTCTCCTCTCCTCACCAAGTTTCCTCACCCCCCTCTTTTCTTATTTCAGCAACCATTGATTACTTCCCCTCGCACACACATACACGCTCATAAATAGCATTTAAATCAATCGGGTTGTGTACTGTGCAGTGGTTTGTGTCGGGCTGGTGCCGGTCGATGCTGGCCACAGTGTAACATTAGCCTGCTCATTTCCTCATAAGACAAACAGAGCATGGACCGTCTTCCTGTCAGAGTTGGAAGGGTTTGGGGGAAGCTTGGAGCCGATATGGGGCCGACTGTCAGTGCTGTTGGGACGCTGGGCCGTCTCTGTCTGACAAGGCGAGTACGCACACACACACACACACACACACAGACTAACACTTACACACACGGTTTTCTCAGACTATACTTGTGATGACCTTATTTACACCCAACCAAAACAAATTTAGATTTGAAACCAGCCAAAGTGTAACTTCTACCCAAATCCAATTCTAACTTTAATCTTAAAGGAATACACTAACTTTTTTTTGAGCTTGTCCCATTGGTCAAACTGTTGAGTTATGAGAAAATAGACACCGAAGACATCCAGTAGATCATTGGCGCCTTTACGCCATGCTAAAACAAACCAGCATGCACTGTGTTGGTGATCCTACTATCATTATTTGGTGGCAGCTGTAAAGTGAAATTGGCTGGTGGGAGAATGTATATGCAGCTCAACATCAGTGCACAGCTGATGAAGATGTGGCTTACCTGAAATCGGGGCAAAAATAAACCCGGCTAGACGGAGCCATGTTAAAAATGCATGAATGAACAGACCTTTTTAGACAAAAAACAAACATCTTTCAATTAATAAAAAGGTCAGTCTTCCTACTTTGGCTCATGTTAGGTGCCCGATGCCACTCAAAAAGGTGTATGCTATCATAAAAACTTAAGTCATCCTACCTTCTAGCCGTTTTTTTTTTTTTTTTTTTTCTTAAAACCTGTTTGTGTTCTCTTTTCATGCATTTAGTTACAACAAAGCATTGAACTTGAAAAACTTGCCACAGCAACTTAAACTAAAACATGTAAATGATAATGGCCTCTGGATGACAACTGCACTTATTGTAGTGCAAGTATGAGTTATAATCCACTGTAGAGTTTTTTTTTTTTTTTTTTTTTGTGGAATGTGGGATGATTGATTTTAGTGTCTATTTTCTATTGTCACTTAACGGCTAAGATTACACGCCAGGCTCCAAAAACCTGGGTGTATTCCTTTAAATCTAAATGTGCTTTCACACCAGAGTGCAGATGACCCCGCCTGGCTGCTGCGTATCTGTAAGACAGGTAGATGAAAGCCAGCCTGCCTGCTGCGACGGCCCAGAGCACACTGTCCAGACAGCCTGCCGCTTTAACAGCCCAAAGACAGAGGAGGGGAAGCAAAAAAAAAAAAAAAAAAGACCTTGAGTTGCTTTATCCCGCAACTGGAGTCTTAACCTTAAACTCACCCCTTTGTAGAAGTGAGGCGCAACAACAAAAATGACCTCACTTTGGGAAAAAAAAAAAAAAAAAATGTCCTCAGTCTGCAAGTGTACAGCACAAACTGTTTCTTGCAAGCATGGAAGTGAAAGAACACACACTCACTCACTCACACACACACACACACAGAGAGCACTGCACGGAGAGAGAGAACCCTTGGGGATTGAAAGTCCAATTCTGCTGACAGTAGATAGGTCCTGCATCGCTCTCTCTCTCCCTCTGTCTCTCTCTTTCTCTCTCTCTCTCTCGTAGTAATTACTTATAAGGCCACAGGGATTACCATGTCCCCAACTCCCCTCTGTAATAGAGCTTGTGCTCCATATAACCCTTTAGCTTTGCCACCGAGTCTCTATCTTCATTAAGCTGTCCCTCCCTCGATTATCCCCCTCTCATTATCCCCCCGACATAATATCCACCATCCATTAACTTAGCCATCTTCTCCTACTCCTCCTCATCATCTTTCCCCTTCTCCTCCTCCATTTTTCCTGCCTCCAAGTCGCTCCTTCTTGCCTCTGCGCTCCCCCTCTTCCCTCACACTTTTCCTTTTCCTCCTGCTTCTCTGCTCTTTTCTCCGCTCGAGCCTTCACAGCGCTGCCACACTGGATCAGCTCGCTCTAATTTGACTCCTACACGGCAGTCAGTGAAAGGGAACAGAGCCACTATGCCTTGAAAACACTAGTATATGTGAGCGAGTGTGTGCGCTCGGGAGGGGCTACGCCTCGGGGATACAGTGCAGCATAGTAGGAAACTGAGTATACAAAGGCCCTTATGTAACCAATCGCTCTTTTTTTGGTGCATGCACATCATGTTCATGCATACATCGGCCCTCGTTTTCTCGGCTCCGCTAATGTTTGCTTTTTTTCCCGAAGTGTCAGCGTCTATTTCTGTCCCGTCTCCATGGCTCCTGGTCCTGGCCAGACGTGGAATGCAGCTACTCCTCCTTTTGATTAGCTCCTCTATTGCCTCATCTGCCTGTTTCGATTCAGATCTCAAGGTGTGTGCGCAGGCATGGGCGAGTGCGCTGTGTGTGTGTGTGTGTGTGTGTGTGTGGATGCAGCTGTAAATCAGAAGATGGGCAAACTATGACCTCCTCTTGCAGGTCGTCATCGGGCAAATGCATATCAATATTCGGACATATCGGTTCTGTTTTCAGTAAAGCATGCATTAATCATGTTCTTCTACAAAAATGACCCAATCTAAATACTATTGATACTCATTATTATGATGTATACTGTGAATCCAGCTCATAGATTTCTCGTTAGCCTCTGAAAAGGTGGGTAACCTCAATTCTGCAAATGGAAAGACGGGTAGATTGAGTTTAGGTGTGTTTACCCTCTGCTACAAGGCTGCCTGTGTGTAAGTGTGTGTGTGTAAGCGTGTATTTGTGCATGTGTGCACTGGACCCCATTGGGACTCTTCTCACACAGGTTAATAGATGGTCATTGAGGCCAGCTAATGGACTAATAGACTGACAGAAAAGCAAGAGCAGTAAAACAACATAGGCAGTCTGTTCTTTCTCTTGCCGTACTCGAGTTGCTACGGAGACGCTGTGCTCACTTTTACAGTGGCTGCTGACTAAAACAGACACACACACACGCACACACATACACACACAAACACACAGAGACAGCTCTACGCCAAGCCAGGAGAAAGCAGAGAGAGCTGTTTACCTTTTAAGGCAGATAAGAGAAACGCCAACTGCTCCCTAACACCGGCAGCCAACAATCAGCCACAACTGATTTAGCAGCAGCTCTCTCATTATAGGACCAGGCCCCTCGCACGGCCAGATTTAGCCCGCTAAATCACTTCATCAGTACCAATACAGACCCAGGAACAGCTGGGCTGAAGCATTTTGCCATTTCAATCTTCTGTTGGATATGTAAATGATGATGTTCGGAGCACAGTGGCCGGTGGCAGCGCCAAAAAACAATTAAAAAAAAAAAAAAACTTCTGGTGACATCAGCAGGTATTTTTCCTGTGGTGGAGTTGTAACGATAACAAAACGCGGCATTGCGACGTCTCTCTGTGGAGTGTCTTTATCTTAAGCACATGATTTATTACAGGTGAGGCAGGGGTCATTTATGTTTGTACAATAGTTAGTTAAGGCTAACAAAGAGAGCAGCTATTGGATCCCTCTGCTCTCTGGAGGATGAGGGATGCTGTCTCTCCCACTGGCCTATTGATCCAGAGGTCAGCTCTCAGACTCAAAGGAGTGTCGTGGATGAGCAACTCTGCGCAGCCCAGAAACCCCCAGACTTTAGCTTTTCCGCCCCGTTCTGTGTCGGCAGCACATTCCCCTAATCCTATCTGAACCATTAGTTCTGTTGGAGCTCGGCAGCCAGGTAGCCCGGAGCTTCATCTAATCTTCAGGCTGACTGGCGGCGGGGCGTCTGCAGCTGCTGCTGGGAACAAGATGGTGATTCAGCTGGCTGAGATGAGCTGAGCTGCCTGTCAGCAAGAGGCTGAATATGATGCTCGCGCTCTAATGTACGTTCACGTGGTGAAGGAGGGCTGTCGCCTGGAGCTGTTACAGCAGAATTACAAACATGCACATGGGCTGCCGCTGTTGTGTCGATTTGAAACAAAGCGGAGAATGCAAGCTCTGCTTTCCGACTGAAGCTCTTGTTTTCCTGGTCTCATTTTTTGATGCTTAACTCTCATTGCTGTGCCGCTTCTGCGCTGCACTCGCTGTCAATCACCTGTCAGTCAAACAGTCTGGGTGGTACTGTGATGATTTTTTTTTTTTTTTTTTTTTCCCCTGGATTATCTATTGATGCAGTTTGAGTTTTTGTAGGTGGCGCTCTTTTCTTTGTCTGTGCAACCACGGCGGCTAACTGTGCTCATGTTGTTCCTCTGTTAATTACAAACCAAGCAGAGACATAAAACGCACCACTTTCTGTGTGCCAGCAGCATTTTTTTCCCAGGAAAGAGCTGCCAGACGCCGAGCATTTAGAGCAAGTCAGTTAACCAATTATTCAACTGAGTGAATTGATTCGAATTTTAATAACCGATTCAGCCTTTCATTCATTTATAAAGCAAAAACATCAGTCATGTTATAATCACAGCTTCTTTAATATCGCTGAGACGCTTTATCTGCTCGTATCGTGCAGTTTAATAAAGCAGAGCTGGCTGCTGGTCAAAATAAGAAAGCAAACTGACAACACTTTGAGCAGTAGCCATTATTTTAAGACGTAAGATTAACCAATTACTGAAAAAATGATAAATTAATCAACGATGAAAATGATAATTAGTCACCGCCTTATTCACGAAAAGGCATGTAAAAGCTGTGATGAACTGAGAGCTGTAGGTTGTGGTATAGAAATCAGCGAGAGAGAGAGAGCACCAAAGTCGACATTTATATATATCAGAATGTTGCAGCCCTTAATGATAAAATGGGAACTGACAGTCTTCCATATTGCATCTTTGCCCCCGAGGAGCGCCAACAGTTTCTCCTGCTCCTGAAGTCGAATGGATCAGTATCAGTGGCAGACTGTTGCCGTGAAGTAGCTGGCCTGTGCAGAACTTCACCAGATAAGACTTGTTTGAGCCAAAACAGTGCTGATTGCATCTCGCTCATGGAACTGGAACTGGTATTGGGGCTCTGAGGGACGAATTCAGCATTGTTAAAACCAGCCCAGTGTGAAAAGCTGTTAGACTGATAAAGCCCGGGCACCATCTTTGGCATTTTTATACGAACACACACACACACACACACATGCATGCATTCCCTCTGTCTCGCACACACACACACACATCTTGGCAAGTTTGGCAGTATACTGAGGTCAGCTACAGACTGCAGCACAGATGCACAATTTGAATACTGCAGACTAATTAAATATAAGTCGATAAACGATTCCTTGCTGAGCTGTTTGCACCCCACGGGAGAGAGCGGGAGAAAGACAGAGAGAGAGTGAGACAGAGAAAGAGAGAGAGAGAGAGGAAACATGGGAGCAGAGAGACTACAGAGGGTTGCGGCCGATAAGAAAAGGCAACTTGGATGTAGAACATGAACCTTGAACTCAAACAGAGGGAGTTACTTTTAGAGCAGGGCACCTTTGCACCGAGTATTTTATCTTACCTCCAGCAGCAGAAAGTTACAAGAGTTTACCGAAGCCCTTGCTCTCAAATCACACGCCGACTTGCAGGGCAAACTTCACCAAAAGAGAGAGCGATTAAACAAAGGAGCCTACGAAAAGGATGGAGGTGAAGTCACTGTTAAGCCACCGGAGATTAGGCAGGTGTAAAGAAAAGTTGGGGAGAAATGTGCCGCCGCTAAGTCATTCAGAACAAAAGCTTATTGAAAGCTCGTGGCTGCCACAGTATTGGTCATAATGTAATAAAGTGTGCGATTAAAGTCGGTTTCCAGTAGAATCTCAAACTTACTCACTTAAGCAACTCGAGGACTTTCGTGGTAGAGCTTTACATCATTAGAAGACAAATAAGTCAATCAGATATATTGAAAACGTGACGTCAGACTAATGTAAACGAAATAATAAGTAAGGGATAACCGATCATAATCGCAAAATAAACCCTGACAGCGATCCTTCTCGTGTCACCCTGAAGGGATTTGTTTTGCGATTACGACTCGCTGGCTGCACATTATCCTGCTTATTACACAGTTATGTATGGAAGAAAGCATGAAGTTAGAATACCTAGAATATTCATTTTAAAATTCTTTTATTTGCCGTCAAGAATGTGCTAGACATGATTTAATAACATTTCTGCTGTCTTAGCCATTTACTCCTCACAGTCTCCCTTCTTCTGTGTCGTCCTTGGTGTTTTCTTCTGGTTCTCTTTTCTTTTTCTGTTGGTAGTTCAGTCTCCAACCTTGAATCGATCATCAGTTCCCCCAAATAAATTAACAGCGATATCCAGCTGCTGTTGTTGTTCAGTAGTTTGATTAAGTGCAGCAAACGGAGCAGGTTTTCTGAGCAGAGTGATGAATAAAATGTGCCAGAAGGTACTGTCTATAGTCATTTATTAATAACAGTCATATTCAGAAATATCGTCTGCCTGCACTGACCAATCAGAACTCAGCATTGCACAGTCCTGCGAAAGATAAATGAAACAGACTTGCTTAAAGCAGTGTAAAGGTCAGTCCATCTGTCAAACGGCACCCTTTCCTCACATTTGGAGACGCTCACTCTCCAGGTGTTACGGTCTTCCTCGGCTTTATTAGCGCAGTGACTAATCTGGCAAAAAATATTTTTTGCCAGTGAGTATTTTACACAAAACTACATGGTGCTGGTAAAGCAGTTTTGTGTAGCAGATGTGGAATTTATGAAGTGTGGCCGATGCCAGTGAAATGTTTAGGCAAACAGGAATGAATTACAGCGAATCCACTGGAGCGTAGCCGCCAAAGTGTCGAGTTAATGATGCGGTTATCCTTATTATTTATGGAATATTCCAATGTTTTGGGCAAAATACCCTTTTTCCGACTTTCCGACTCCAAGTTCCTGTGGGTAGTATTTCATTGATTTCTGCCGGATCCACATGTACTTTCAGAGGTGGGCTAGACAGAAGGATATGTGTATTTCAGACATCTTCAAGCAGCAGACTTCAATTCTTTATGCACAGTAAACACAAAATGCTCCCCATAGGAACCAAACTGGTGGACGTAGAGAGCTGAAAACAGTATCAAACATCAGGTCTCAGTCTGGTTAGGTTGGAAAAGGGGTATTTGGCCCATGGGGTATTTTGGTTGTATTTTTCCCACAGTGCACAGTACCGCCGCTGTGGGCTATGCTTGGCAAATTGTGATCACTCACACACACATGGGCGACCTGCGACAGACACATGCACAGTTCACGTCCAGGCTGCAGCTTTTCAGTCTGTGTACAACCATGAAATGCCAAAGTGACCCTTGTCAAAGTTGTATCATAGTTGATCATCTATCCATGTAAAAAATATTACATTTACATATTACAAATTTTTTAGCAAATCTCTTAATTTAACCCCTTCAGACCCTGCGTCCATTGGAATGGACATGACATATTTCTGTCTCTAAACCAATAAATACTGGGTAATTGAATGACGTCAGTAATGCTGGTTACTGGTTGGATCCTGATTATCCAAACATAATCATGTTATGACTTTGAGCACGCTCTGAGAGAGTGACAGACATCGGACAAGACAAGCATGGCTGAGCGACTGCAGAGAGGGAGGAGTAAGTGCCCATTTTCAATCAAAAATATAAATTTATGTTCATGATGGCCAAACACATTTTCTGTCCGCATAATTGTAACTGTTACAAGTGATAATATTTTAAGTAATTTTGAACATACATCATATGGTTAATTTACAGGATTTTTTCAAAGTCTGATGTCCACTGCAATGGACATGAAAAAATACTATTAAAAATATGAGTTAGCAAAAATGTGTTTTTTCCACTTTGTTTTTATGTTGGAGAGGAGTCAGAATCAGTTTTTTTTTTTTTTGCCCAGCAGAAAAAATGCAGGTCTGAAGGGGTTAACTAATATTGATCATGTAAAGTAGCCATTTTGAGTTGATTTTTGCAAAATAATGGATGCATGCAGGTGCACCATGGCCTACAAACAAGCAAGAAACGTATATAGAGGGAAGGCACAAAATGTCATTGAGTAGCACATGAGCTCAAATTGGTGCCAAGTGTGGACAAAATGTGCTTTTGAATAAGTTTGCCACCACTCTGTCACTAAGCTTAGCAGGTCAGTGCCCCAGCCAGGTGTTGAAGTTGTTAGTCATTTGTCTATTGCTGAGTAACTAGCATTTGGCCAACGCTTCACCAGAGCTGGGCATCACGCTAGGCTTCATGCAGCCGTTGGACAGCCTCCTGATGTTTTCAGCCCAGAAAGAAGGGCAACTAATGTGCACACTGGATGAAAAAAACACCAATCTGCATTATGTAAATTGTGTTTTGTTCGAGCGTAATCTTTGTCCTGTCAAAGTGCAAACAGCAGAGGTGGTTTATAAAGGGATTTTCTCTGCCTGTCCCATTGACTTCCATATTAGTGTCACCACAGTCTGGCGCCAGTGCAGATTTGGAAAGCTGTGATATATTGCTCAATATCTTCCTTACATGTTCCTTGCAAACAAGCACAGTGAGGCAGTTATATTCCTGCTTTGTCTCCTCCTATGTGCCTTAGGTTATGCTGCGCTCATTTAAACTCAGAGCTCATCATTTTCCACTTGTAAATATTTGACATGTGCCAACATTGCATTCATAGTGTCAAGGAAAAAGCAAGAAGAAACTCTGTGTTTTCTTCCTGAGGGAACGCCAAAAGAGTATGCGTACACAGTAAACAAACAGTCATTATGATTTAATTATCAACATAAATAATAAACGGTAATATTTTTTTTCTGACTCACTTGAACTGAAAATGGAGAAACCGGAGCTCTGAAATGATTTGCCTGAATTTCTAACTTGTAATTCTGAGTTGGATTGGACTGTCAGAGTTCTTTTTTTTTTTTTTTTGAGTTGGAATGAACGCAGCATTAGTCCCGCTCATTTGGTGAAATTTCACTCAGGGCACATAAAATAAACAAATAAAAAAGTGACACACAGCAGAATTTCCGGGATACAGTGAAACTAGTTCAGCTTTTAACTCAACAAGTTAATTTCACTGCGTCATGAGTAACATTACCGTCATCCCATGCCACTGTAAATTTGAAATAAAATCTGCAATTGAAATGACAGTGACTCTCAATTAGATTCCCTGATGTCAGATTTTACCGGGGACCAGGTTAATGCCTGGTTTCTTGTAACGGGCCTGATTAAGGGGATTACCTTGGGGTGACAGTGCAGTTAGATCATTTGAGTCATCGGAAATATTCCAATTTGTTGCATGAGGCTTTATTACTGGCTGGATTTGTGCCGTGGCTTCAGGCTGGTTCTTGCAATCTCAATATTTATTTGCATATTCATGAGTTTAAGGTCCATGACCACAGCAGCCAGCAGACCGAGTTGAGAAGATACTCTTCCTCCAAAGGAAACTGTTTAATTATCGTAAACGGTTTGTTGTCATTCAAACCTGGCTGGATGGATAATAAGATACTCATCAGTGATAAGACAAGATATGAAATTAACAAGCACTTAATTAGACGTAATTTAATGAAGTTCAACTTTCTATGGCTTTAAGTTGAGGAGCCTGTCCCTGTACAGGGGGAGCTGGGGAGCGCAACTAGGCAACCTAATTAAAAGTTTCAAGTTGGAGGCATGCTGATTGTAAATGACTTCAGTTGATGCTGGTGGGCTTACTGTTGATCTCAAGCTGTTCAAGCAGTTAATTAAAAAAAAAAAAAAAAAAGGGAGAGATGTGGCGAACCAAATCGGTTACAGATTGCAATTAATGCGCGCTGTGAGTCAGGCCGGGAGAGGACTATCCTGCCTCGTTAGCAAGTGCACGCCTGCCGGGGTCAGCCTATAGAAAAACAACCGCTTTTATTTGTTTTTCATCCTTTTTCATAAGCCTTTATTAACACCAAACCAAGCGATAACCTAAGCAATCAAGCAGTAAACAAAAAAAAAAAAAAAAAAAAAAAGGCCGCAACTCCAGACGGTATCACTGTTGCTATGGTAACCCAGCCGTGCACGCTAAAAATGGGGAGATGTTATTCTGAAGGGCAGTCCTCTATCTTTTCACTCTGTCCTTTATTCCTCTGTCTGGGAGGTGATCAAAGGTTTGACAGGCAGATAAAAGGTGGCAGTAAAATGGAGGAAGAGAAAGAGCAAATGAGGAGGGGCGGGGGGGAACGACTAAAGAGAGATGTAGAGCTTTAAAGGATAAGCTTCTGAGAGACTGCTTGTTAAATCACTGAGCTTGCCAATCCAGCCTGTCATTTTAACCACAGTCATATTTTCACATAATCTCCTCCCTAGCATGCTCTCAGCTGCCTACCATATGCACACACCTGGTTTGCCAATGATAGCTGGTGCTATCTCTCCCAGAATGACACATATTTTAAAGTGCACGTAGGGTGACTTGGACGCTTGTTTAGTAAAAAAAAATTAGGTCTGCAGTGCGAAACCGGGTTTATTTTGGATGCCTCTTCCCACGTCACGAGCTGACTTCCTCCCCCGTTCCTCAGTGGAAACATTATGTAGGCAGTGGAACTGGGTTACAGGCAGGAAACCAGGAGCTGGAGAGGCATGACAGAGGAAAACAGAGGCGCCCGAGATGAGAAAGACAAGGAAGGAAAGTTAAAAATAAGAGATGCGGTGTCAGTTCGCTTCCACCAGCCTGCAGCTGTGTGATACTGTTTACTCATCTGAGGAGCGCATGGAAGAGGATCATGTTCAGACACACACACACACACACACACACAAACAAACAAATGTGAAATTAAATAGAAACTGTGATAAACCTTTAGTCAGTGATCTTTAGAAGTCAAACATCCTCAAATAGTTTTTTTTTTTTTATTAGTAGAGAACTTTTCAAGGGAACTTTGAAGGACTGCACCAACTTTTGGCGCGTTTGGCTCAGTGTCACCTCACCTAGTATTAAACAAGAGGACTTGGGACTGCATCACTTCTGTGTCTCCAGTAGATACCTCTGTCCGATGCGCATGCAACTGCTTCAACTTTAACACACAGTAGCCTATGTTATAATAAGTAGCAGTTGATGACTAGCATTATTGTAAAATTGAGAAAATGAAAATGGCTTTAATGGCTCTACAAAGCCTAAAAATACAAATACCCATTTGGGTGGCAAAAAAGAGGTTGCAAGAAAATTCAGCAGGAAAAAAGAAATTGAGAAATAGGTAACATTTGCAAGCAGGTATTTCACCCGTGGTTTCATATGCCGTTGCTTGAACTTAGTTAGCGAATCTGGCTTCTTTTCTGCCATAATAAACAGTAGAATCTCATAATAAACATAAATGATGGTAAAGTTTTTTGAATGTACAAAATGTCAGTACAAGATCTGTTTTTGTAGAAGTCAAAAATGTAATACGATCTGTTAATCGTAATTCGACTATCCAATTTTGGTCTGTACCGGACCCGGTACAAACCATATTGTGTTTGTGGTTTCGTAACCTGATAACTGAATCTAAAGGACTTAATGGATACTCAGAGGTCTTCCCTTTACATCCATGGCCAAGTTCCACTAGTCCCATGCATGCATTGGCCGCCTTTCCTCTATCAGGTCAAACACAGGCAAGCTTGTACGTGCCAAGGCCATTTCCATTTCCATTGTCACTTCCAGTCTTTGGTTGCACCTCAGTGGGGCTGTTGTGGTCAGTTTCCAGGTGCTAATGGCCCACCGAGTACCTGAAGGAGAAGTTAAGGGTCATATCATATCATACCCGGCTTAGGGTGGGGAGATGGGTGCAGCCGATAAGTAGAGAGGTCAGCACATCTCAGTGGGATAGGGCAACATTTTTATTTTATTAATATTTCCAGATTTCAGATATGTCAACATTCTCCTTGAACCCCAAATTCTACCTTTTATGGGTGTAACTAATAACAGAAATAGGAGAAAAGATGAGTGGCGTGCCACCGTGTCATCTCGCCTTGGACAGTAAATTAGCAGCTCCGCTCTGCCCATGCAGTTTTGGGGCCAAAACCATGCCAGTTTTTTTTTTTGCATGACTAATGTGATATTTTCACCTATTTGAAAAATGATGTGTTTGCCCACATTTTCACGGTGAAATGTCGAGTGGGACAAGACAGACTCAACATGACTGAACATGCCTAAAATGTATCACAGTGTGTGGGTGCAGAAAATGTAATTTATAACGTTTTCATAATCTTAATTGTAATGTTCATTCCATTAAAATGTGTTATTTGTTGTGTAGAAGCACAATTCAAGTATTTGCATTCAGCAGCAAGAGCAAAAATTAAGATCAATAAACTAAGATAATAAATAATAATAATAACATGGTACAGATACACAGCACATGCACAGAATGCATTAAAATAAACATCAGGGAATCAATAAAAGACTGGAGGGAAGCAGACATTTTTAATAAAGCAGTTTATTTTTAAGTAACCAGTTTAGGGCATATTATGGGCTACTGAGAAATGTGCGATTTTTTTTTTTTTTTTTTTTCAGGCTCAACAGAGTCAACCTCCCTAATTGCTTCAGGTTTAAGTGACGATAGGACATTTTGAAATTATAATTGTTTACAATATGAAGCAAGGGTGAGAAAGTCACTTGCCCCACATCTGTAGTACTACCAAATGACCACTAGATGGCAGGAAAAAGACCATCTGTTGTAATTTTAGCATATTATAGGTTAGGCTCGGAGACTATAGTAAGTCTTTAATTTCCTGGTTGAATGAAAATAAAGACTTAATGTGGATTTTTGTTTAGTCCCGCCAAAAACCTTGGGCCAGCCCGGTTTATTAAGGTAAATATGGCGGCGTTCAAATAATAAAAAGTGAATAGATCTGTGGCAAAGAGCTAGAAATGCCATAGGTTCCCAACCACTGGTATAATGTCTGTGAGAAAGTGAAACAAATACAGAGCGAATAAGAAACAGCTAAACTCAAGATACTTTTGGAGTTTTACGGTATGTTTTCTATATTGTACTGCGTTATATTTGAATCATACAGTAACTTAATTTGTAATTTGAAAAGCATTTGACTGTACAGTTGGTTTGTACTGAGTCTGTTTTCTGAGTTGTTTTTTTTTTTTTTGCTGAGTTTTGCTCAGCACATAGGATAGATATGCCTGGTGGAGAGCAGCACTCTACATGGTGCATTCTTCTAGTTTCAGGTGTGATATTGGTCTTAAAGTTCATTCTCGCTGGCACTAAAAAGGTCTTAAAATGCCTTCATGATGATAAAAATTGCAGACGCCCTATAAACGGCATCCTGCACAACGTCCTTATCTTCGCTTTAGACGTGGCTCTGGGTTTTAGCATCTTGTAAATATTCGCTTACAACTCAAAGGAAAGTGCCCTCACTGCTCCTCTCTGAAGGGCTTCAAATGTGATTCGCTTTTTTTTTTTTTTTTTTTTTTTTCACAGTGTAGTCTGCAGCCTGTTACACTGATAAATTTATTTTCACCTCCTGTTTCCTCCAGGGCTCGGTGCGAGCTGGTGGACCGTCCCCAGGGGAAGAGTGTACCGCCTGGCCTTTAACTCACACTACCCTCCCAGGCCTCACCTCTCCTTCACCCCCTCATCCTGGGATCTTTACAGTACTCCTCTCTGCCGCCTTGCTCTTGACCGCTCGACACCGAAGCACTTCCATCTCTACTCCTGTTGACCCCCCAGGTCCTCCTGCTTGTTCTTTTTTTGACTCCCCCCTGGGGTGCTGAGGCCATGGCGGTGCCCTCAGCCCACGAGTTTCACTGGCAGAGCCTGGCACGGCTGCCCAGTGGTCGCGTCTACCACACACTGTCGGAGGTGGGGGGTCAGATGTACATGCTGGGGGGCTGTGATGCTGCCGGGAGGCCCTGCCCGACCCTGGAGCTCTACTCCCCTGAGGTAGGCTGCAAGTACAAATAAGATACTGGATCTGAAATTAAATATTCCCCGAAATGGAAAGATGCATCACTAAGTGAACAGAGTGTTGACGCCAGTGCCAAAAGAAAAATATGTTCACTTTAAAACAGTAGCCATGTCTATAAAAAAGATTAGATCTTCAGTAACAGTTTTTTTTTTAGTATTTCATGATCAAATAAAAACCAAAAAAAGAAGCATTCAGCACATTCATCAGGCAGACATATGCACACATACACATAAACAAGATCTTAGCTGATCTTGGGACCATTAGCCTGTTCACACAGCTCGGATTAAATCGGCTCTGAGAAGCATATCTCCTTTATCCGTGTCACGAGCTGATTTCCATTTTGCACTGTAGAACTTGATCAAGGAAGTGTTGCAATCTTTGACAAAGATTCCCCTTACTAATCTGTCTAGCAAACACAAGCATCACAGTTTGGCGAGTCTGTTGAATATGCTAATGCACATATTTTACTGAGTCACTGTTGTGCTGAGACCAACGTTTTGTACCATGGTCCTGACCAAATAATTATTTTAGCAATGCTATCTTGTGATTGTGATGAGTAGCTACACCCAGCCAGATATGAGAAGGAGCTAATTACCGTTATGAATAAAACTATGCAAGTGAATGACATCAGAATGGCATGACGATAATTTATATTCCAACATGCAGTGAATTGTAAGGGAACTTAGTCTCACATAAATACAAACCTATGTCCCACAGTGGCCACAGACGCATTCTCAGACCAATCAATGCAGAGTATGCTGGCCAAAGAAAGCCTAATATGATTGGTCAAAGAAAAAAAGACCCACCAGAATCAGAATAATGAGATTTTGAGATTTCTTTTTCAAGCCCAACCCCCTTTATTCTCTGCAGATTACCAACCACACACTCACAAATCCTCGCTGACATACCTGAACATCCTTTTAGATCAGGTCAGGTGTTGAAACCCTGCCAAAGGTCTGCAACATGTGAAATTGAAATGGGCAAGTGTGTAAATGTAATTACTCCTTGCAAATCCTGAGTCAAGTTGTGTACCGCTGCTGTTTATTTGTTTGTCGTGTTTACAATCCATTTTCACAAGTCATTACTTGCCCCTTTTGAAAGGAGCAATTTGAAGATTCAAAGCCATTTTTCTTGCTCAGATGTTTTTTGACAAGGCATTTGTTATACTTTTGAAAATAGTTCTTTGGAAGTACAAATCCATTTATTATGCTCAGATCATTTCAGTGGGGAAATACCTTCATGTCTGACTCGTAATGCATGGCCACTATCAGCATCATCTATCAGTCTAAGCCTGATTCAAGTAAGAGCAAACCTACAAAAGTACTTTGTAAGTGTTTTAAACAAGGACACTGAGTTGTCTAAAATCTATCTGCTTGCAGTGAAGTGGATTCATTTAAACCAAAATGTTTTGAAGGTGAACTGGTTCCTCATCAAACTCTCGAAAATGAGTGCATTCTGAGCTCTAATGGAGTTCGGATCGTGATCTGATGAAGCCCGTTGGCCCGGTTCCTAATCCGTCTCCTGACTCGATTGCTGCTTTTCTTCGATCTTCTGCAGGGAGACCGCTGGATAAGCCTGCCCCCGATGCCCACCCCTCGTGCCGGGGCTGCGGTGGCGGTCCTGGGGAAGCAGATCCTGGTGGTTGGAGGAGTCGGAGAGGACCAGAGCCCACTGAAAGTGGTGGAGATGTACAACACAGAAGAAGGGAGGTGGAAGAAGAGGAGTGCTCTGCGGGAGGCACTGATGGGTGTTGCTGTCACTGTGAAAGGTACTTTTTAAATGAAGCCCAGTAATTAAGAACTTGGGGAACTCTCAAGTCATAAACATTTTCAAGGGAATTTTCCAGGGAAAAAAAACAGAAAGAAAAAAGAATTTAAGAAACACTGTCACCCTGTCTAGCTTGTGCTTTAAGGATCACGGTTACTGGGTCCATACTAGTCAGCCGGCAGTCATTATTGTAATGAAACACATTATCCATAACCAATAGTTGGATTTTCTCACTATCCAGTTCACCCCTACTGTGTAGTCCATGAGGGATTAGGTATAAACAGCGATGATATTACACTCGAGTGGAAGCAAGGACACTAGAAATGGAACGGCTCAACAAGCTTGTTAGCCGAGACCCGCTGGCCACAGTTGAACTTCTCATAGTCAGTGACTGTCAGCAGATCGCTGTGCTGCCCAGTTTCTCTATCGATGTGATTTTGGTTCAAGCACAATAGCTCTGTCAGGCCAATACAAAATGGGAGAGAGGTTGGTTATAGGTATTCTGCAGCCAACCTCTTTGAAAAACTACAAGAATAAAGCTACAAAAATAAAAGTCTCAAAAATTGTGTATTTAGAACCACTGCATCCATCATTGGAGTTGATGGTCATCTCTGAACTATATATATTCTTCTGTTAATTGTTGATTAACGTTAGCACTTGCCACCTAGATATGTTAAGTCATCAAAATGACGTAATGTTATGAAAGGCAATACCCAAGCAGTGACAGAATGAAAACTTTGCTGCTATGTAAATGCAGTCAGACCTTTTTGCCCGATGCACAATAGAGCAATCCATCAACCAAGATGTCTGCAATGTAAATGCAACCTGTCTGTGCATTTTATACCTGCATTCACTCCATATGAGAAAGATTAGATTGAAGTTTCCTGCTAGAAAGTGCTGTTCACCTCAGCTTTCATCTGCCATGTTCCATTTGGGAACTCAGAGGATTCATCCATCCTCTTGAATTCTGACATCTACTGATATATTCATATCATATCAAGTTAAATGAGCTAAATGAACTATTTCCATCATGGAAGTCATGTTTTAATTACAGTTCACGTGGGGGCCAATGACTTCCCTGGATTTTTCAACAGTTGGTTTGCTCTAAAAGATGAATATTACTTTCTCATTTTGTCCTTGATCACAAAAAAATTCTAACATTAAAAAAATGCAGGTTGTTATTCCCATATGATGTGAATGCAGCGTTATTTCAGCACCAAGACTCTAGTTTCCCTTTTGGGAATCAGTCCAGCAGTCTATATAAATAAATCGCCTTTTCACGGAGCATCTCTTCAGCCTTGGCAACTTCAGGTTCAGTGTAGCAGTTCATCTGTCAGCATCTATCGAAACACAGATAGATGCTGTATACATGGAGATTTATTGGGTGCAACTAGAGCTCATTGTGCTGCCTCTCTCCATCTTCCTGACCAGCGTTCGATCACCAGCGCTTTGTCGCCGCAGTTTCACCCCAGAATTCATCTCAACAATTTGAACAAAGAGCCAAATAGTTTGACAAATGATCAATTGTGCCAAATTAAAATAAATGTGGCATTTCGACGACGGCATAATAGGTAATTGAATTCCTTATTCAACAAAATAATAATGCTGTTACTGATTTTCTAGACTCTATGTTTTGTTCTAATTCTTAATAATAAACTTTAGGCAATTTCCCCTCAAATGTATAGTCAGCTATGATATTATATTGTTATCATAGTTCCTATTGTTGCTGTTCTTTCTGCAGCACGTCTTTATTTCAGTAACACTTTATTTGAAGGGGTGTTCAAAGGACTGACATAACACTCTCATTACCGTGTCATTACCGCGACAGCTCTCATGAATATTAATGAATATTTATGACTGTTGTCATAAAGTGTCATACGGTCAATTATGTCAATTTCCCTGCAAAGTCGACATTGCCCGAGATGTCTCTGTCGTGAAAACGTGACACTTGTATTTGTCATGACAAAGACTTTCTTTTTTCTCCTATTAGTTATGGCCATTGATGGTGGAAGTTTAGGGTTTAGGGACACTGTTGACATATCTGAAAACTGGAAATATGAATAAAATAAAAATGCGTCAGAACCACAGATTTTGACGGAATAAGTCACTGTGTCTCTCCAGCTCATTTTTGCCTCCCCCCTCCGTTCTGTCTTCTCCTCCCCTCGTTTCAGCTCTCTCTCCCACTCCTATTCCTATGCTGGAGGTGTCATGCCAAAGTGCCAGAGGAGCCCTCTTGCATCTTTATTCCACGTTTTACTCCCTGTCCTTCCCCTGTCGCTCACACTATCTCGCCTTGTCACTCGCTAACTTTCCATCCGACTCTCAAGTGAATTTTAGGCAAACTTTTGAAACGGCGGTGCAAAATAAAATGCAAATTAGTTGTTTCCGTCGGATGGGTTGAAGAGGCTAAATTGATTTCCTGAATGTAGAACTACTCAAAAAGAAAAAAAAGAAAAAGGAAAAACATATCCACCAGAGAAATAGGATAAGTCCTTCAGGAACTGATTATAATTGGACAAGCTGGTGTTGTTCTTTGGTATCAGCTGCTTGGCAATTGCATAACACATGTTGATGCAACAGCAGGGACACACATGTGACAAAAAGCACAAATTACACTTCTTGGAAATTGTGATGGACAGATATTTTACAGATAGATGTTGCAGAAAAAAAAGCATTTAAGGAAATTGTTTGGCTACACTTAAGTTGCCATCATTAACAAATGGCAAATTGAGCTTTCATTAAATTTTCATTTACAGTTATTTACAGTCCACAAACAATGAAATGGTGCTTAATAATGTTCACTTATTACATTGTAAACTGCAGATGCACAGCTTATTGTGGCATACATTATAATATTTTAAATACTGTATTAAGTATGTGTTAATGAATACTAAATTTGTAAGCCTTTAAGGAGTTGTTTGATAAACATCTACTATTCATTTATGTTGAGGGCTGTAGTGCATATTTAAAGATTATTTGGATGGCCTTTATAATGTTGGATATTTTTAACCGCCTACGTCGACTTGAACCCTGGAGTCGTCGCTTGCAGCTTTATTCATTCACTAAGCAGCCATTGCAACTTTATAATAGCATCCAAATAATAGAATAGTTTGCAGATGATTTACAAATTAGACCTTTTATTATTTATTAACCATTTAACAGGGTATTATAATCCAATTGCCGCATTTGCCGTTGCCAGTTTATTTTAAGTTTCCCGTTTGTATTCAGCTTCCAATCCGATGATAACCTGCAGCAAACTGCTGGGCTGTGAGTGTGCTGCCGCATGTCGTTGTGTTCCTGTCTGTCTGCAGATGGCCGGGCTCTGGCGGTGGGGGGAATGGGTGCTGACCTGCTCCCCCGAAGTGTCCTGCAGCAGTACGACCTTCGAAAGGACGTCTGGGCGCAGCTGCCCCCCATGCCAACCCCTCGCTACGACGCCACCACACATCTGCTGGGCAACAAGATCTACGTCGCAGGTACACAGAGACCCGTGTACGAGATGCCGCATCCAGACTCCTGACAGGAACTAACAAGGGAGAGGACATTACCCCGGTTTTAGCATCACTTTATTGGCTAATGGTATAATTGCGGATTGATTTGAAAAGAGCATTGATCACCTTTAAGGCATTTTTCAGCCGAGAGCCTTTAACCCCCCGATTAGATCTTTAACGGTCCAGAATGAGGACTGAGATGACTGATAGTCTGCTCTGTACAGTGTAGTGTACCGTGTAAAGATGATGGAGATTTCTTGCCCCGGGAATGAAAAAAATACACTTTTTAGAGCAGAATTTACTTGATCCGCAGTCTGCAGTTTGTTTTTAATTCTTATTTTAAGGGGGGCGTTAAGTAATCTGAGACTTCTGTCGACTGCAGCAGATCTGACAGAATTTTTCTCTTTATGCTTCTCCCTCACCCTATTTATTGTCGAGTTAATTATTATGTGCATTTGCCATTTTCTGTTTTAATTTCCCCTCATTTATTATTCATGTTTTTTTTAACTCTCTTGTGAAGCACTTTGCAGCGGTTTTGATAATTGCTCTATGAATAAAGATGATTATTAGCTATGTTATTATTCTCCTCTCCTTCAGGGGGCCGTCACTGCAAGCGGCCGGTGAAGGCCTTCGAGCTGTACGACTCAGAGACACGCGCTTGGGCCGCGCTCCCCATGATGCCGTGCAAACGTTCGTACGCCGGCGTGGTGTGGGACGGCGCCGGGAGGCTGTGTCTGCTGGGGGGTCTGCGTCACGGCGGGGGACACCAGAGCTCCAAATTCACCAAGAACGTCAACATTTTTGACACGAACCAAGGTACGAAGAGGCGGACGAGACACACACACACACACAGACACACACACACACAGACACACATGCCTGTCGGGCTGCAAACTTTTTCCTTGCCGATGCAAATAATTTGAAAACAGTTGTGGAGATTATCTTAGATGAAACTTTAATGATTCCGGAGATTGGGTTAGCGCGGCAGCAGAGAAGAAGATACAACAGATAATTACTGCGAAGTGATAACAAAGAGAAGACGCAACAACTTCACTGAGAAATGATAACAACAATATGTGCTGAAAGTTGCACGGCGAATAAATGAATAGGAATGATCAATATGTTTTCAGACCGAATCTGTAAACTCTTCACGTCAGCAGATAATCTGCTCTGCCAGTCAGTCCCAACCAAGAGGGGATTCCCCTCCTCATCGTCTGGATGCCCAATTATGTTGTTAATGGCTCTGATCAGCCTCCAGTGTGCCAACAGCTTCATTCCAGTCACACTGTAAACAGATCTCAAGGACATTCAGAGGAACTGGGATGCTCTTAAAGTCAGTTTTACATAGAAGTAGAATACCGAGTCCAAAAAATACAGCTTCATTTGTTTTTAATTATTTTGTATTAAAAAAAAAATCACTGAGTTTGTAAACTGGAGATGACAAATCCCATTTTTAACCATTTTGAATTCAGACTGTGACACCGACAAATGTGGACAATTCATGGCAACTGAATACTTCATGAAAAGGCGCGGGATAGGGCTGGGCAAGAAAACATTAACAATAATTATCACAATATATTTTCCATTTTTGGCCATATCGCCCTCCTTTTGTCCTGGGTGTATTGATATATCAGCAGACTGTTGGCATGAGCTTATCTCATCTTTAAAAGAGAATATCTGTATCGGACCAACATTATTCTAACGGCTTATATTTGGCAGAATGTCATCTTTGTAACACAATAAAACTGCTGAAAAAACACTAAATATCTTAAGACATGCCTGTCCGGAAGGATTAATCGGTTTTGTGCCTGTATTTGCACTATGATTCTTACAAATATGCACATCAGTATCGGCCATCATGGGTAAAGACATCTGATATCAGTCCTCAAAAAAACTCACTGGTGCATCTGCAGAAATATGCAAAACTTTGTTGATGCCAGTTGTTGCTCAGCATGCTTTCAGGTGAAAATCTTCATCTCTATACATTCTCTGGCATCAAAACAATGTGAAAATTGTTCTGCATGTTCAAGATCATGTGACAGAGTTTGATTTCTTACGTTGCGACCCTCACAAGCCCTTTCTGTCGCCCTTTAATTCGATCCGCACATGAAAATCACCAGGTTAAGAGCTGTTGAAGAGGCTTCCACCCGACCACAGCTGTTACCAGTCCCCTCTGCGTCATTTATCCCGTCGCCTCCTCGGCACTGACAGACTCTCTCCTGTTGTACAAAGCATCGACTTCACCGCAAAGACGAATCATTTTCCAGTCAAAAAGGCTTATCCCCCCCTCGGCACTTGAATTCTGCACACATACTGTGTCCCACGTGGCAGGGAAATGACTTATCCATCTACCCTGCAAAGACACCGCAGAGTAACAGGTGAACAAATTGCGAGGGGACCGGAAAGAGAAATCCTCGAGCAAAAATCAATAAGTCATTTTAGGCAGTGGGATATGCGGTCACACATTGGGATTGGTCGAACGAAAGCCAAATAAAGCAGAGAAGTGGCAGTGTTAATGTTAATATGACAATGGGGAGAAGGTGTGTATGTGTGTGTGTGTGTGTGAGAGAGGGAGAAAGAGAAACACACACACACAAGTGCAAGCACTCACTATCTCATATACTGATGCATATCCACACACACAAGGCAGCGTACCCCCTCTCTCCAATCTAATTTTGGTGGAGATGAGATGGGAGATGAGCTGGGGAGGCAGGGCCGGGGACGAGGCGCGCTTTAAATTACAAGATCCAGAAACAGATTGCTTTATTATCCATCTTCTGCAATATCTCTTTCACACACACAGTCACGCAATTTGCTGTCACAGAATGATGTTCCATTACCGTTGCTTTCCATATCGTCAGTATTAAGATGCACGCCTGTCAGCTCGCATTCCTGCAAGAGTTTCGACAATGTCGGCAGATCGGCGTGCAAGCGGCGACAAGGACAACAAATCACGGATGATGAAGTTGGGGATGAATTCAGCACACAAAACGCCCGCACCTAGACTTCAGAGGATTGCCTTAAATCTTTGATTCAGCTGCTCTCCTCTTCTCCTTCCAGAATGCACTTAAGTAGAATAATGGGCAGCAGTGCTTTCCCTGCATCCGAATAAACAGAGGGAGCACTTTTTGAATCCCTGAGAAGCAAGTTGAAATCAGGCAACAGTAAACATTTCACTCCCCCTATAAATGGTGCAGCTCCTCCTCTGGGCCCAGCAGTAAAAAAAAAAAAATATTTGCCTCAACCGCTCATATTTGATTTACATCATATCCGAGGTGGGAGTCTGTACCTAAAGAAAAGTGAAGCAGATGGAAGCTGAGGGAACGTCAAACTTTGCCAAAAAACCAAAAGTTATTATTTATTATTGTGCTTTGTGTGTACTCCTTCTGCGCTTTGTCAAGTCATTATAAAAAGAAAGACAAGACTAACGTCGATCGTTAACGTTACTAAAGTTAGCAGGCATCTACTTGTGATTATTCTCTTGTTTCTGAATAACAAGAGGCGTTTCACACGTAATGATGTCACTCTGCAAGACTCAAGTCAATCCTGCGCCTTATGTTTTGGGTGAGTTGCCGGTCTGGACGGCAACAAAAGCCGCTTCAGTTTGATCAAGGCTCTGGAATTCATTACCACCCCAACTCAGAAACATTGACTCATTCACCCATTTCAAGTCACAACTCAAAACGCATCTGTTCAAAACTGCTTACCTCACCTGATGTTAATTTCTCTGCCTCTTTCTGGTGTTTTATTCTTTATTCTTATTGCTGCTGTTTTTTTTTTTTGTTTGTTTGTTTGTTTGTTTTTTAAAATATGTCCTGATGTTTTTAAATGTGTTCTGATGTTGATGATAAAATTTATTATTATTATTATTATTATTATTATTATCAATTATCGGCATCTTACATCACCTCGTCTGGACTTGTTTTGTGAAGTCTGGCTGTGCATTATCCCTTATGTATCATGGAGAGACGAGCAGATCCTCAAATCAAACACTTACAGCAGCCAGTCAGAGGGAACAGCCATCATGCTGATACATAACATTAATTAGTCGTAGCCGGGGGGGGGGCGGGTATTAGCATCGATTTCCCGATTGATCCCAATTCCACGAGGTCCCAATTCGGTTCAATACCATGATTCAATTGGACTCCATATCAATTCGGCGAAGGAGATATCAGTTACAATGCCAATTGTACAGCTTAAACATGCATATAATATACAATATACAATAATGTGATATACAAAATTGATCTGAAGACGTCTGCCTCGGGAATTGATCGCGCTCGCTTGTTCGTTCGTTCGTTTAAAACGTGTAATTTAGTCCGCTGAGTTTCTGCAGGCGAGTTCAGCAGAGGACGTGTGCAGGACTGAAGGCATGCCGCATATAACGTTTAGCAAAAATGTCCACTGAAAAAAAGGCATAGATTAAAAAGTCACTCTTTGTTTTAACCCGGCAGTCGGCTTTTTCATGTTAGTATCATTTTTATCTCTAAACCAAGAAGGCTGATTCATAATGCGCTAATATTATGACTCATATCTTTAACAGACAATGGTTTGAGCTCATTTTCTGCTGTTAAAAGTTGTTCTTGGCCACAGCGTGCACATTTAAGCCCATTTGGTTTGGAGATTTGAATTTAATTTAACACGCTGTTGAAGGAGCTGCCTGCTCACATCAGCTAGTTTTACAGATCAGCATCGCTCTTGTTGTCGTAGTCTTTGATTCGAACGCTCTTGCCTCATGGTGCCGCAGAGGATAATTCTGCTGTTATGTTATCGTTTCTTTTTTTTCACCCAGAGATCAGTGGGCTTTGCCTCTCTTTCCGTCTGCTTTTGTTGTCGTCTGGCGAGGGTTTCCCATCCCGACTACGAGTCCCCATGTATCAAACATGGCCGCCAAGTGAATAAAACAAGTATTGCCTTGTTTTGACCTGTACCAGCAGTGCGCCTTTGGGCATATCAGTGTAATTTTAAACATGCCGAACTGCAGCGTCAAGATGCAACTTTTTCCCAAATTTCATCAAAATCTGATTAGCGGCGCTCTCCCTCCCTCCCTCTTTTTCATCATGAGGGACAATTACAAAGGAGCCGTGGATGAAATTACCACCATGCAGAGTACAAAGCCCAGTCTTCAGAGAATCGTCTCATCTCTTTGATTTGGTTGCTATTCTCTCTCTCTCTCTCTCTCTTTATTCTCTTGTGCCGGTTCCCCCAAAGAAGAATAATGCGCGGTGGTTGTTTGCACTGCATCCTACAAAGCAAATCTTTTGAGCGAACATTCGTGTAATCCCTCTAAAGCGAATATGAATCAGGCCCGCGTCTCTGTCTTCATGCCTGTGCAGTATGATGTGTTCAAATCCCTATAGTATAAAGGAAATATCCACCCGAACACATTTATTTCAACACTGTTCAAAAAAACATTTATTGGCACAGAGCGTCCTCAGATTTTGTTGTTTGTTGCTGGATTTTTTTTTTTATTGCTGTTGATAACTGACCAAGCGTAGACAATATTTTGATTTTTATATATATATATTTTGAGTTTTTGATTTGTTTCCAGCACATTCCAGTCCCTCACAATCAAATAGTAAGAGCTTAATTGATTTTAAATTTTGCAACAGTGCTCGGCCATCAGCAGGGAGAAATCCATCGTAAGAAGGGAAGAGAGACCAATATCTCCACGTAGAGCAGCGTCGATAGACCAGAATGCAAAGTGCACATCTCATCACAGCCCATATCATTATCACTTTCACATCCTACACATGAAACTGGCTGGATGTGACAAGTCCAGGTGAGTTCCTTGGAGGTTTACAAAAGGCATTAGAATAAAACAAATTATGTTCCTCATCATTACATAATAATGAACTAGTAGTATTGATAATTAGCTGAATTGAAGCTTGAATAAATGGATGCAGTGGAGGTCAGAAATTGATGACACAATACTTATGTATTGATTTTCTGACGCGTGAGCTGGTGCAAATCTTTTCCGATCCTTTTATTGAACACATGCTGCGACTGTCGCGAATTTGCATCGCTGCCGGCGTGAATCGTTTCGCTGCAAAATACTTCGCAGGTGGGCACTTTGCACTTCTGTGTCGTTTGTTCCTCACGTCCTTGGTGCGCAAAAGACCTAAAGTGTGAGAGGATTTGAAGGTGAAATGTCCCTTTAAGAGAAGAGAACAGAGGACGGGCAGCTGTGCTCTCTGCTCTGTTGTCTTTAACGTAACCCGGCTCGACTGGAAAACACAACACCTCATTTCACTCTGCTGCAGTGTGCAGGGCTGCCGGGCAGTCGGGCTCTCTCTCTTCCTCTCTCCACTGAGCAAAAGGCAGATAGAGCGAGTTGAGGAGGAGGACAGAGAGAGAGAGAGAGAGAGACAGGTAGAAACGTTAGGAGAGAGTCAGAAAGAGATGGAGAGTCCTGGAGGGAATGAGAGAGAGAGAGAAGGAGAGAAAGAAAACAAGGGACAGAGAAGCAAGGACAGTGATAAAGAGCAAAAAACAGGCATACAACAGAAAACAAAAGAGAATGAGACAGAACAAGAAGAGACAAAAAAAGATCAACAAACTATTGCTCTTTCTCCTACTTTCTCTCCCTCGTTCTTTCTTATTTCTCTCTCTTGTTCTCTTGCTCTTTCTCCCTCTCTCTCTCTCTCCACCTAATGTAGTTATCTCTCTTCCTCCTCAGTCACGACTCTCTCCGGTCTGGGTTTCCTTCAGATAAACAAGCCCTGGCAGCAGCAGAGCCTTATAATATAAAAGAAAACCCCCTCACTATTTTGGAAAGTCTGCTGGGGAAACAGAGAGAGAAATTGTTTTTATGGCTGTGTTTTATTTCCTGCCCTGTGTGTTTATTTCCCTACTCTGGAGTGGTTTAGCGCTCTTTATTGTCTGCGGCACTTAAGCTGCGAGTGTAAATGAAGCGGCAGAGTGAAAATGCCCCCTCCACTCCGACCTGGTGGGTTTCGGAGGACATTATCCTTATTTTCCGTTGTAAGTGCTACAACGGAAAGAGAAACTGCACTGCTGTCTCCAACCGGAGTTTGATCGATTTTTGAGGATCAGGACCAGTATTTTTTTTTTAATTGAGGTTGCAGATAGGTTATATTTTGTGCCAATAAATGAGACAAAGATCCAACAAGTGATAAAGGATTCAGTGTTTAGCTCCGAATCGTCTTCTCTTCAAGGTGAAAGAGCCTTTGAAACGGCATTTCGACCACCGTGAGGCACTAAAACTCCCCATTGAAACCCAGTTTAATAATAACCATAATAACATCAGTGACTGTCTGATGATTTACTTTCAATTAAAGGAACATTTGGGCCCCTTATACTCGTTTAACCTTAATTCCAATCTTCGTGTGTCTTCCCTCCCTCCCCCACTTCCCTCCCTCTCTTTTCGCCTGTTTTAGCCTGTTTGTTGCAACCTCCGATTGTCCTTGCAGCAGGTGTGTGTGTGTATGTGTGTGTGTGTGTGTATGCGTGGTTGAGCACATGCTGCCTGCAGCTGCCTTGCCGGTGACCCCTGACATTAGCGCAGTTCACAGACTCAAAATAAGTTCAACAGCATCCTGTCCATCCGGAGGTGGAAAAAAAGTGCCACTGTTTTAGCCTCAGCTACTTTATACACACACCCACACACACACACACACACAGAGAGAGAAGCACACATCCTCACGCTAGCTTTCGTTCCTCCCTCTAGGTGTTTGGCTGAAGTCGGAGGAGACGGTGGCGATGAAAACAAAGAGAGCTGACTTCGCCGCTGCTTTCCTCCGCGGCCGGATGATAGTGGCGGGAGGTTTGGGTAAGAGCATCGCACTGCAAGCCGAAGCTGCTTCCCCTCTCTGCCAGCGTACGATGTGGGGTTATGGAGGTTCGTCAGTCTGGGATCCATGTGCTTTGTTCACATCAATCGGGAATAACCGGATGAACGGCTCAAAGGAACGGAGCACAAAATGTGGAGCTCAGACCATCAAAAATGTACATGTGAAAAACTCGACAGCAGCAGAAAACTGTGATACAGTTTCCCGACATAATCCACAGACACACCTAAGGGATACAAATTCATCTTCGACAGATACAGATTTTTTTCAGGCCCACAAAAGAATACCCAACTAGCTCCGTTGTAGTGGGATGAAGGGAAACAGGGAGGATCGCAGCGGACTGGAAACCTCACCAAATCACACAAACTCTTCTGGATTTATAGCTCGACAATGGGTGAACTGCGTCTTTAAAAAGCAGCGGCTTGGATGTAAGCGTTCACGCCGCTGAATGTGTCCGAGCTCATCATCACGTTGTGGTTGAAGTGGGGTTTTTTTGCACTGCAAAAACGCAAAATCTTACAAAGATTATTTGTCTTATTTCAAGTCAAAAATGTCTAATTTCTAGTCAAAATATCTCATTACACTTAAAATAAGACATGATCACCTCAGAAGTAAATTGTTTTTAGACAGTTTACACTTGTTTCAAGTGAAAATTCACTTGAAATAAGTGAAAATTAGCTAGAAACAAGAAACAAATTTTGCCAATGAAACAAGCAAATTTTCACTTGTTTCAAGCAAATTTTCACTCGAAACAAGACACGATTGTCTAAAAACAAGTTACTTACTGAGGTGATCATGTCTTATTTTAAGTGTAATGAGATATTTTGACTAGTAATAAGACATTTTTGAGTTGAAATAAGACAAATAATCTTGGTAAGATTTTGAGTTTTTGCAGTGTGTAGACTTCGGTTGCTCCCAATCAGCGTTTCTACACTTGCCACACATGCACTTAGCGAGCGATACCGAGTTCACGTTTTACAGCAAAAAAACAGCCATCGCCATGGCACCCGCCGATGTAAATCCAGCAAGTAGTCACGTCCTCGATTGACATTTTGAAAAATGCGCTCATTAGATGCGATCACAAAATGCTTTCTTTGTTGAATTTAAATCGGAAATCATTCCGCACACTTAACCACAGGTATTTACTTGCTGGTGATGTCCGTATTTAGAAATGAAGAGAAACTGGGCTCCATTGCCAAGTCCTAGCAGCTGGACACTGAAGTGGACAGTGCTTTCTAGCCTCTTGTCTTTCCCATGAGACATGAATGAAGCACAAATCTCCAGGTGACACCTTCACTAAGCAGCTT
Source organism: Myripristis murdjan (assembly GCF_902150065.1). Taxonomy (NCBI): domain Eukaryota; kingdom Metazoa; phylum Chordata; class Actinopteri; order Holocentriformes; family Holocentridae; genus Myripristis; species Myripristis murdjan. Next base: position 31,595,281 of record NC_043984.1, read on the forward strand.
CAGCTTTCAAACTAACATAGTGCACCATTATTGAGACTGATAGTGAGGTTGGGAATTATCGAGTGCACTGCTGTGTATACTAGTGCAGTTTATGCTCATGTCACACCGTATTTACTGTAAACACAAGCCACCGACTGAGAAAAACTGTTCATATCAGCCTCCAAGTAGGACGCAAGGGAGTATTTATAGTGTCTGATGTCTCCCACGTAGCTCGGGTTTCTCCTAAAGAAAGCAAAGTCATAATCAGAGGCTGTGTACTAGTAAATATCTAGTGTGAGATTCCAGAGGAGACAGTACAACAGTCGCTCATGTAGATCCATAATGATGTTTGAACCTCATCTGTATGTGTGTGTGTGTGTGTGTGTGTGTGTGTGCGTGTGTGTTGCCCAGGTCATGAGCCCTCAGCTCTGGATACCGTGGAGGCCTTCCATCCTCAGAGGAAGAAGTGGGAGAGACTGGCTCCCATGTCCGTCCCCCGATGCTCTGCCTCCTCCATTGTCATCAGAGATCGCCTCCTGGTGGTGGGAGGAGTCAACCAGGTAAACGGCCGAGAGGTGACGAATGTGTTACGTGTTTATGTTGTTATTTGTCTGAATAGCAAAGCGCGTAAGAACCGCTCACTGCTTCAGCTTCAGCTACAAACCTTCCTAAACACATGAAAAAATACATAGCTGGATGCAAGTTGCACGTCTGCCACCTTTGAGTTTCTCAGCAAATGAAAATATAATAATGAAAAGAAATCTAATCACCAATAGCAGTTTACTTCTACAGCTTGAAAAATAACCTTACAGCAACATGGGCAGGGTGTAATTTTGCATCTTATACAAAGAACTGAGCCCACAGAACTCCAAGAGGTTAACAAATAATATGCAAAAAGTTAATCAGATAATCTAATGTTATACCATTTTTAATAACAAGTCCCACACTTGTCTTGTCTGTAGATTTTATAGTCAGTTTTTATTTTTTTTTTTATCTTTTATTCGTTTCTCAAGGCAACGCGGCCACATCGTAGTCTGCTACAAATCTAACTTTCCATTTTCCCTTTTACACAGCCTTTATTTCGCAGCTTAAGTTGAAAACACATCTTGAGGGTAGCACAGGGGAGAAAATGCTCGAGCGAAGGCCTGCGTATATTGATTCTGCAAACTTAAAATAATCACAATCAAGGCCAGGAGGGAGAGCGGCTCTCCGCTGCTATCTGCTATTTAGGGCCGAGCACCGATGAGACAATGCCTGCCGGAGTCGCAGCGATAATATGAAAGAGATCTCAAGGTCTCTACCAGTTTGTGAGCATTTTTTGTCATGAATGGCTTAAATATTATTCTGGAAACCTTAAAGCAACTGCGGTGAATTCACAGAAAACTGCCCTGGCGAGGTATTCATCCGGTCAGTGCTAAAGGTTTTTAAGGTATTGCATTTTACAAACTGTTTGATTTAAAATGTCGGATGCATACGGAAAAATTTCAGCCCCGTGACCGTCCGTCTTTTCTGTCTGTCTTGTCTGTCTCTCAGGTTCCCAGCTCGGCCCATGAGATCCTGTATGTGAAGGAAGAGGAGTATCTGTAGTATCTGCAGCGATTTCCACCAGATTGAAATCAGAGATCAGTGATTCCAGTGATTTTGTATTTTCTCTACAACAATCAGACCGTAGTGCAATATGTAGAAGACGGAGGGATGGAGTGTGAGTAATGTCCCTTATAGTGCAGTGTAATGTAATAGAAAACACTGCCCCCTGCTGGGCATTGATGACACTGATACTACACACACACACACACACATACACAAACACACACACACACACACATACATGCACATACACTCGTGCAATGGAGGAGCTGGCTCTTTCTTTACATTTCTTGATATTTTTAGTATGTTGCACTTCTGCATTGTACGTTGTAGTGCATATTTGGAGAGGAAAACATTTTGTAGCTTTTATGTCTAGTACTGAAGACGAAAAAAAAAAGACCTCTGTTATCACATACTGCTGCATATGCATTTCATGTTGTTTGGTTTTGTTTGTTTCTTTTTTTTTTACATTTAACGGAGCATTTGTAGCGTGCTGTGGAGCTGACTGCAGGGCATGCGTAGGAAAAGAAAGGTACTAGTAGCTGGGTTAGTAAATGACACTGTAACAACATTTGCACTAAGGCAGTCAGCAGGATTGGGTTGAATTTACCATCAGTAATATCTAATGTAATGTATAACAGTGCTATACTGAGAATGCTATGATATCACACTTCTGCATATTTCCATAGATTTTGATTTAGAGACTAGCCGAGATCAAATGCTGTATATTAAATTACAACATGATGTTTGTTAAATCTGCACTCGTCTGCTTTTCTAGGCAAAGAAAAGGACGCAGTTGGACTCGCACTGATTGTTCACCTTCTATAACTGCAGCAATACAGTTTCTTTTCTTTTTTTCAGTGCTGTCCATTTGTAAACGACATACTGTACGACAATGATAATAATAATTGGTTCAACTTCATTTTAATTTAATAGCACTATTCTCAGGTTGTGAATGCACAGAATTATTATTCGTTTGTTTGTGTGACTTTGGAGATATTCTACTGACTATTTGCTGTCCTCGTGGCCTAAAAACCAAAAATATTGTCTATTTGGTTCCCGGCCGTTTGTTTACAGATTGATGTGACTGATCTCTTACTTTTCAGCATGTTGAGAGTTCATATCTTCTGGATCTTTTATTTTTCGTCCCTGCAGTGTCCTTCACTCTAATATGTAATATGATGTTGAGGATATGAGCCATGGTATGGATTAAATGTAATCTGTAATTTGCATTCCCGTTGCTTTCCACTGGATGGCAGTGATTGCACACATGAACGAGTTGCTCAGGCCTGATTTCTGAGCAGCCACCCATCACTTCTCACTTGTCCCACACTCTCCATATTAACACATTGCAGCATGACAGCATGATTGGGAAACTCAATTTTCCTATCTTTTTATTCAATGAATATAGATCTTTTTTAAGTTGAATCTTAATCAATCTTAATTTAGTTATAGTTCACTTAATAGCACGAGGTATTAAACTGATATAAGGTGTAAGAGAATAAGGTCTTTTATGGAGAAAGACATGAAAATGTATCTTTTCTCAAGTTATTGTTATCAACTGAGGGTCCTTTTTATTTAACATTATCACTGTGTGTAATGTATAGCTAGTTCTTTATTTTGAAATTCCAGGATTTGGGATTTTTCAGTGTAACTTGTAATCAAACCTATGCAGATAACAGACATTTGGCACTAGTTAGATGTACAGAAGTGATTGATTCTCAGTTTTTTGGGATACAGCAGTGGCTGCTGCTTTCAAAATGACAACCACAGCCAGGTTTGGGTAAGTCACTTTAGATCATTTCTACTGGCTGCTTACTGTGCATTTACACTGATTTCCTCTGCGCCGCATTTTCTGCTGTCAACCGAGGATCTAAATTTGTGCTGTGACCCCCCCCCCTACAACCCCAGGGACTTACACACACACACACACACACACACTCCAGTCCTAAGTGGGTTGATTGCATTCAAGAGAGGCCGGCTGCATGTTTGTGGCTGCTCTTTGCGACCGCTGTATTCCTCTCTGTGTTTTTTCCACATTAACTCCTCCACATTCCACATTAATTCGTCATTCGTCAGTTCAGGTGAGAGGAAGGTACACCGACATGACTTTGAGAAAACAAGAATATGTCTGTAATGGGTCCCGGTTAGATACAGGGGATATTCCAACATAATAAACAGCATTAAAAAAAAGATCCATTCACAATAATAGTAATAACTGGTGAAACCTCATTACCATTTGGTAACACCTGATTTCAGAGAACAATTATTGATTTGTGGGTGAGGCTTCAAATAATTTTAATGTAATTTAAAACAAACTGTCATCCACTCTGAAACCTGTAAGCAGGAGGTAGTTAAAGCTAAGGCAGACTAAATGATAGCACAAGTGCAGAGGCTTATAAACACAGCATATACCAATATTGTTCACCAGTTAATCAAAGTATATTTTCTGCATTGTAGTAGATGTGCGGTTAATTAATGATGCTGAAGCAGCTGATAAATGTATGGAGATTTCATTTTTTTTTTTTTTAGCTTTTTTTCTTGCATGATCTAAAAAGAGACACCAAATGAGATTTCAGAGAATTATTACATAATCCAACTACATGTTTACCCAGTCAACAATGTAATGAAAAGTTACATTCATTACAAGTTATTGTGTTAATAATGACGTGAAATTAAAGAATTATTAGTTACATAGCACATAAAGGGACAAATTTAAAACATGTAAATGCCAACTCATAGTGTTTTGCCTCCTCCTGAACAAGCTTTTTTTTTTTTTTTTTTTTTTTTTTCAATCTCGTCTGGTCCTCAGGGTCATATTTGATCAGACCTCAAGGTTTCCTAAACCTATTACATAATTTGTGGGAACGAATGTATTTGAACAGTGAGATGTTACCTTAGCAGGGAAATTCACTCTGTGTGTGTGTGTGTGTGTGTGTGTGTGTGTGTGTCAGGGTATAGTCTAACTGGTCAAAGTCCAGGCCATGCTGTGATAAAGCTGGCTCTGTCCCCTCCTATAGCATGATATACAGAATTATAGAGATGACTTCATAACTTCACCACAAAAACTCCCAGATGTCTATCACCAGATGCACCAAAATAAAAAATACTGTTATATTAGAAGGATATGTAATGATTGAAATCCATTTAGTTTGTATTTTTGAGATAGTGAGTCACGTCCATGAGCCTAAAAATCTTGGGATGTAAAGCAGCGACGTTCTTTTACTTATTTTTACTTCATATATCACTAATTGCTGTCACTGGCCCTCTGGCATAGCACCAAGCTGCTCTAGTAAGAGTTATGTAAGAACTAATCTGTTATCTAAAGCTACTTTTTGTTTAACTTTGATGGGAGTTATTGTGTTATCTGTCAAATGCAAAAAAAAAAAAAAAAAAAAAAATCCTGTCCTCAGTGAGATCTTATTTCAACTGAAACAAGGATTTTGGGACATTCAGAATAAATACTAAAATAAATACTTCAGTGGCACATTGATTTGTTAACATGTCTGAGTTGTGCACAAGCTTCAGTATCTAGAATTAGTTGACATATAGGAACAAGTCAAAGTCATATTAACATGCTTTGCTAAATTAAGCTTGTTAGATAACGAACAAAGCCAAAAAACAGGCTGTTTGTTCAGGACAACTGAGCTGACTCTTCTCAAACTGTGATGCAGAAAAGCCTCATTTTCGAAATAAATCCGCCTTACCATGCTCTTCACTTTTACCTATGGACAAACACACTGCAACAGCCAGAAATCAGGTATTTCTCTCTTCCTAGCCTAGTTATATAGACAGCATTTGTTCATTTTTCCTTCATCCACAGCCAATTGCACAATGGACCTCCATAATCGTGCTAAATGTGATTGCTGCTAATCCTCAAAATACAGGTATGTGGATGTTGGGGGCAGTATGTCATTTGGGTTACTGATTCAGCAACTCCCATTTCAGATATTTTATTGAAATTGCTCCACAACATCACCAAATAATGATTTAGTTTTATTGTACAACAGGAAAGCCGGCCAACCTGGAACAATTTAAGCCGGGCCAAGCATGCATACCAATCTGACTTCATGCATGGTGACGAGTGCAAAGGGGTGCAACAACTTTGGGAGAATGCATAAACCTCATGGAAAATCCACACACACACACACACACACACACATACACACTTGCCACAAATGATCTCTGTCCTCATACGCAGGTCCGTGCCCGTCTCTTTATTCCTGAAACAAACTGTCTATTTTTGTCGTCCTTTCACATTTTTCCATCACTCCAGGATGATGTCTGTTTTGATTAATGGGTGACCCATGCGCTGCCTGCAGGAGGTTACTGTTCACCCACCCACACACACACTCATGCACACACACACACACACACAGGGAGGCAGAGTGGTTAATTGGTGAGGCTGTTTGTTACTCTCTAAACGCCTCGCAAGACGTTGGTTGAAGTATCTTTCATTCAAAACGAAGTCTCCGCCGCTGAGTTCCGATCTAAATAAGTAACTTCTCTCCGGCCCCTCTATAGGTGATTATACCACCTGGAACACCGGCTGCATGTTGTAATTCACTAATGGTACAGCCGTTTGAAAGGTCTCCGCTCATTCATTATAAGAGAGAGGAGTCACAGGACAGGAATGACATTTTCCGAGGCGGAAATTCAGCCATAATCCATCTGAGCTCTACAACATGTGCTCCATCTCAGGAGAATTAGGTCCAACACAGTAGCAGTAGCAGTGGCAGTGGCAGTGCATCAACGTTTCCTTGGTCCTATTGTCCCTCATTTATTACTCAACACTATATACCATCACTTTATGCATTCTTATTAATATCACAAAGGACATGGAGATTATGGATATTATCTTTTTATGTAATGTTTAATGTTGGGCATGTTGGTTAACGTTCACACCAGTGGCAACCATTAAAACCATTTCAGATATTATTTACTGAACACATGCTGTCAGATTAGGAGCTTTCCTCATGAAACATATTAAAAGTATGGAAATTATTCTTTTTATATTGAGAATATACAATTGAGGGAACATGGGACTGTTACATTGGAAAAATAGTGTACACACTGTAGTAAGATAAGATAAGATAAGATAAGATATTCCTTTATTAGTCCCACGGTGGGGAAATTTCACGTATTACAACAGCAAAGTGGATAGCAAGATATGAAGCATAATTTACACTATAAACAGTATATGCAGATAATAAGTACCAAAGAGCAATATAAACATTATAAACAAGGAATGTAGAAAAATACTATATGAATGAGTGAGAGTAATACTGTATTGACAGAAGTAGGCCTAATTGTAGTAGTAGTAGTAGTAGTAGTAGTAGTGGTGGTGCTGGTAACATTACAGTCATAGTTGTGAGCCAGCAGCAGTAGTATAGTAGTAATCACTCATGAACTGGTTGAGGTTGCTGTGTTGCCTCTGCCAACAAAATGCACGTAGGTCATGTTTTTGTCCTATTCTGTTTTTCTGTCTGTTTGTTGGTTTGCAGGACATCTCGAAAGATATGAACAGATTTGCATGAAACTTGGTGTAAAGGTTGGCCATGGGGCAAGGAAGAACTGATTAACTTTTCACACTGATTGGCCAAAGGAGGTGGGGTTGGGGGATATCCAACATGTGGAATGGGGAAATATCTTGACATTTGAATAGTGTTGGCAGGAGTATGCGCTTTCTCCTTTTCGTTTGAAATCCTATGAAGTACTATTTGCTGAATTAAGAAGATAAAACAACTTGCAAACGCCACTTTTTTTCATTTTCATCATGGCACTGATCCAAATTTAACACAACATGAACTGAGTGTCCTCCAGTTGGCTCTCAATAACTTTAAACAAATAAATTCACGCGAGTATGTTCAACGTTGCATGCACACAATAAATGAGTTTCGCTTTAAGGTGAGGTGAAGTCTGCTAGCTGTTATTTTGTGCTGATGGTCCTCGCTTTGAAGTATGCTGCTAATTCATGTGATGGAGTCACGTGATTGGATGATGTTTAGAAGAAACAGCAGGAAGTACTGGCCAGCAGTGTCGAAACAGAGCTTTTACAGGGGGACGGAGAGTAGAAGAAGCAAACGCCCAAACCTAGGCTTGTCGCAGTTGCTTTCTGCTCGTTCTTTCTGTGTGTAAAGGAGGATGGTGGGGATGGAGGGGCAGAGAGAGGGGAGAGAGAGGGGCGAGTGTGTTCAGTGGACAGCCATTCATCCTGAGCTCAGGGAAGGTTTCCAAATCTCCCCCCTGACATTCTTCTGGGCTCAAAGAAGCCCCGGGACAGAAGTGGCCCAGAACTGGCACAGACCGCCTCGGCGTTGCCAGGGACAGCCACTCTGCCGAGGCGTTGCTGGGGCCCAGCGCTGTTTTGTGTCCCTTCCTCACCTCACTTCCTGGTTTGGAAAAAGAGGTTGGAGGATCATTAACCACCAGAGCAGCCCTTACTGTATGTCCACGTCCAACCAGACCTCAGGACAAGCCTCCGCCTCAGTACCTCCATTCAGTTACCTATTTCTGTCTCCGCTGGCACCCACTCCCATGCTTTTTTTCTTCATAAAACAAACATCCATCAAGCACTGTCGCCAGGCAGATACAAGGGACAGTGTCTTTTTTTTTTTTTTTTTTTTTTTTTTTTAAACCTGAAGTAAAGATTATTCATATCTGAAGTAGTTACACAGGCCGGTTGACAAAATGACTGAGGCCAAACTGTTCCATGCCCTTTGTCTTTGTCCAGAGCTTACAGTATAACCTTTGCATTAAAAATGCTTCCTCCAGCAGAGGATACCTTTGCAACATTTTTACTGGGTGGAGACTGGGAGACGTTTTAATTTGATGGCATTTGCTCAATGAATCTCTGAGAAATACCAAGATTTTCAACTTTTGAGTGCTTTTAAGTGCCACAGTTTCACGGATTTCCTTGATTTCTCCAATGCTCGTCTCCTGTGAGATAAGATGGATAAATGTTAACATGTGCCTTTGTAACCGTTTTTCCTGTGTTAATGTGTCCAGATTTGAAGTCAGGCGCCCTGCTGTCCCAACAAATCTCTGGAAAACACTAAGCTTGCCCCAGTTTCCAACGCTTACTCTGGAAATGTCACAGTGTTACAGGATTTCTGAGAAAATTGCAACTTCAGGGTACCAACCAAACCAAAGCCACAACAAAACGTATATGGCATGAACCCATGTGTTCAAACATGCACGAGGATTTGTGTCTTGTGTGGCTTAGGGCTTCTACAAATCTGCTGCCAATTACCGCAGAGGCCCATACCTCAGAATACACCCACGACACTCGCGCAGATCTACTTGGTTTATGCAGAGGCTAAAAATGTCTCGTAATGGATGCAAATTACACAATCAGCATGACAACACTCACATCGCCTCTATGAAATACTGAATCATGCGCACTGAATCTAGGAATGAATCCTCTTAGCCGGTGAATCCTCTTAACGACAACCGGTGAGTGTCTATTGTCGGCGGCTGCATCCCTGCAAAGCTGCGATGGCTGTGCAGCACCAAGCCATCAAAGCATTTGGATACACTTCAGTAATTACATAACAATAATAACAATAGTCAAAGTAACTAATTGCATTAACTCTCCATAAACGTTACTACTGATTTATCGAATGGCCACCCAAACCCATTTAATACACAGCAATTTCGGGACCATTAAAATTGTATAAATTTCTGAATTAGTATACATTTATTATCAGAGGAGTGATAAATATTGTCACTGTACGGGCCAAATCGGTTCTATTTTGACCTCTTGTTAACAGTCATAACCATATCTATCCATCACAAATATCGATTTGCATGTAAATGTGTACATGTGCTTTGGCGGTTTAGGAGTCAATGCTAACTTACTCTAATTCACTCCCAACCATGTTGAAAAAAATGGATTGTATGCTTGTATGTTCAATAAAATTACTGCTTTATCAAACAGTCACCTAAAAGTTTTGCATTCGTACCAAATGTTGCATTCAAAGGTCCCTGTCATGCAAACTAGAAACAGAGGGAGCACTTAATATTCACCCTGGCATGCACCTTAAACTAAGCAGCTATTACATCTCAGGATTAACAACAAGCAGCCCAAACATGTCTTCAAGCTTTGAACGCAGAGAAGAAGTGACTCTAATCGATTCTAATAGAATAAAGCAGTAGTTTTACCAAAAGTGTGCCATCACACCACCATATATGTAGCAACTTCCAAGCACCATGGAGATGTTTCTCACATCTTTTGAACATGATGATGATGAGACGTCTCATTTAGGGTCTGTTAGCTTTGACTTAAGCTACCAAAGCATATTTTGTACACACTTATGCAACCAATATTTGTGACGGACAAATAAGATCATGACTGGCGATGAGGACCTCTTTAAAGCTGCACACAACGTTGCACTTTGGCCGCATCAGGTAGCAGCGGGTGGAAACTGAATTTTTGAGTTTGAAGAGTTTCATTTCCTAGAAACCCCTAAATGAGGTCGCTAAAATAAAAGTCTTCCTCCGAATGGTGTGGGTGGAGGTTGTGAAGAAATTCGGCTTTACCATCAGGACGTGCAACTTTCTCAGGACGGAGTTGCTGTTTGAGTTTGAGTTTCGCTTTTATGTGTCGAGCCACTTCCTGCGGGCAAAGAAATATTTTCTGCCAGCGTCCCCACCCAGCAAAAACATTTCATTCTGGCAAGGTGACTCAGACTCTATAGCATCTAAACTGGAAGAGTATGTGGGAGTCTGGCTTGAGAAGATAGCTGTATTTTTACATCAAATCTTGGCCAATGCCGCTTTAAACTTAAGGGCCACATTTTGCATATCTACAAAATGTGTATACTTCAGGTTTCTGCTAATCTTTTGCCAAAGCAAGCAGTCATATATATCATTATATATATATCATTCTCATATTATCTATCCAGCCACTGGTTTCCATTCACAATATGAAAATTAATTTTCAGAGACTTCAAACTTTCTTCACAGCAGTGTTCCATCACTGAAATAAAGCCGTCCACATTAGTTTCCCTAAAAGAAGCAGCATTGTTAAGTTTTGATGACTTGAGGTTGGGCGGAGTGAAACGGTCCCTCCACCGTAAAATAATCCCTGGGGAAACATTTGCTTTACACGGCGAATTATGGGAATGGCGACTAAGCAACATTACAAGGCATGTGGGATGGATTTTGATTATGTGCTGGGAAACCTTTAGTACCCCCACATGATTTGCAAAACTGTTTGTTGCAACATAAAATGTAGGTGAATTATATTACATAGGCCAAACAATCAAAATCACTGGTGTGGTCCTTGAGTATGTCAAATCTCTTCTTTCTTCCTCCCTAAAACCACGTCTTCTTGTAAAATCTTAAGAATTCCACAACCAAAACTCTCTCTAAATGCCAAATATTTCTTTGACCACAACTATAAAATGCCTTATAGTTACAACTCATGACTGAAATGTGATAAACACGGTATTTCTCGGTATCGTGAGACATCAAAACCGATGATGCTGCAAGCTGACAAGTGGCAGTAAAACATACAGCATGTTGTAGTTATTTGACTATTGTAATAAATAGTATTGTGTTAATGCTTTACATATTCTTTAGCCTTCTTCAGCCTTCTGTGTTCACACACACACACACACACACACACACACAGGTGAGGTAAAAGATGAAACAGCCAAAGACAGCAGTTTTTTTTTTTTTTTTTTTTTTTTTTTTTTTCCATAGCTCCCATACTGTTTCCATCATTACTTTACTGGTTTGACCTTTTAAGATGCCGCTGATCAAAAACCGCCGTAAGTGTCCTGGTCAGCATGTTCTTATCTAGTTATAAATTTATTCAGCTCTGTGCTACTGCTGTTTGAGAGGACAGAATTACAAAATGCAGTTAGACTTTGAGTGATTGCCGGTGCATGTAAACAATAACTAATTCTTGTGTAAAACAATACGATTTTGCTGATACACTGCCAAAAGAATATCATGTGCAATGAATGAATGACAGCATTACATCAGCTGAAATATATGTGTTAAATGTCTGAGTGTGTCTGCATAAGTTAATATAGTTATGCAAAAAAAAAAAAAAAATGTGTGAATGAGTTCAAGATAACATCAAATAGCCTCAGCCTTATTGATCAGCACCTTCGAGACTCAGTAAAGAATAGAGAAGGATTGGACAGTGTGGAATACAGGTTTCGAGAACTATTTTTTCTTGAATGAGGATGATGTATCACATGGTGAAAGCCCACAGGTGTAAAATGTCACTCCAAATTGATTTTGTTTGAGAGCTATAGAGAGATGCAGTGCTAAAATAATTTTGTCTTTAAGGCAATGTCGTATATCGGAAACATTATAATAAATTCTGGAGTGATGACATAAACAGATGAGAAAAATAATGTCCACTAAAGCCTCACACAAAGTTAAAATTCCCCATTACTGTGTATGCCCCAATTCATTGGTTGTATATTGTTTAATGGGTTTCTTTTTTTCCTACTTCTATTTTTAGGGTGCTTATAATCTGTTTCAATTTCCACCACTGAATCCTGATGCTTTGCAGCTCCTGATGCAACTGAAGGACTCTTTTCCTCACAGGGATCAATAAAATCTCAATTACCTTATCTTTGGTTGAGTTCTAATCTATTGAAATTCCACTGTAACTAATATACATATCCATGCATACATAAGGACATAGCAACACAGCAATATACAACATCATCTGAAGGACAAATTAATTTTAGCACAGCTATATGTCAAGTCAGACAAACCATATATGGTCCCGGGACAGGCCAGAGTTGCCTGCTGGTTGGAGAGAACATCCCCCCATCTGGAAAGTAACAAGTTAAATCCCCGAAACCATCTCTGCCCAAGTGCCTTTCTGCAAGAAACCAAGCTCCCAACTCGCTCCCGGCCGCCCCTGCGCTCTGAAAGCTCTTGTGAAAGGCATTTTTGTATGCAAGTGAGAATGCAAAATAACAAATACCCAATTACACGGTGAGTAACACGACCACGGAGCGTTCCAAGAAGCACCAGAAAATCACAACTTCCTGTCCACCCACGAGTCTGGGGACGCACACTCATACCAAAACATGGACAGCCACAGGCCACAAAGTGCCGTGGCATGACGGGTTGCGTCATGCAGAGTCTGTCCTCTCACTCCCTCTTGTCATTACGGGCTGTTTTGCTGTGTACAAACTGGTCACCAGGGCCAACATGGGGGCTGTGGATGTGCTGTATAGTAGCCTCCTGCTCTCTCAGTGATGCTGCGACTGCTGATGCTGAGCAAAGCTGCTGTATAGCAACAGGCAAAAAAAAAAAAAAAAAAAAAAACACAACAAGCTGCAGGTCCTCCAGGGATGTTGTTATAGAGCTGCTCTCAAAGGAGCATGAGGAGGCTGATGTAGCATCCAATCTATCTGTCAAGCAAAGAACACCCCACGCCCCAACACACCCCCATTCCTCTCTAATGAAAAAGAGCCATCCAATCTAAAAGCATTTTTACCCATGAATTGTCTCTGTGCATGTGAAATAGTTGTCAAACAAAGGTTGTCATATGTAATTGCAGATGACAACAGGCTCACATCTGAAATGGATGATGTCAGAATACAGCGTGAAATAAATAAATCATATACGAAAACTAACATGTCCAAAAGGCACTCATGTTCTCTGTGAGTTTTTACACCTCAGACACAGTACTAGACTTAAAGGACTTACACGTATAGGAGCCTTTATAGGCGTTTATAAAGGATCCTATACCAGATAAAGAATGCCATATTCACTACTGAATATACAGACATACAAAAACACTGTATGGGTTTATTATAAGAGCATCATAGTGATAAGCCTACCATAAGATATAAAAAATACCATAAAGTTGGATAAGGCCACTATAAACTCACTACTGCATAGGAATACATTAATGATAGCATAGGAAATAATGTAGTCAGGACACCACTATATTAACTCACCACTCACTATTCAGTCACATGTCCCTGTAGGTGCACTACAGTAATATTAAAGTTATTTTTCAAGTGTTTCTCTCTCTTTTTCTATAGAAATATCGTGGTAAAAAAAATGCCACACAGTACACCATGTCACTGTAAACTTTATACTGAGGCCAAAACACGCATTTAAGGCCCCTGTAACAATATTACAGGACTAGTGACTTTTCGTTTGGGTTTCTCCACCTCCCTCTCGTTTTCCCAGTAAGGTTACTCTTATCTCAGTCACTTATATAAGACCTGCATTTATTTATTTTTCTGCGGTGGTGGATCAGTGACCAAAAAACCACCCCTGTCCAGTTAGTTACACTGTACTGAAATTATACTGTGTGTGTGTGTGTGTGTGTGTGTGTGTGTGTGTGTGTGTGTGTGTGTGTGTGTGCGCGCGCGCGCGCGCGTGTTCACCCATTCTAACCTGAGACCCAACTGTTTGTTGTTAAATTAAAACTTCCATTTCGGCCCACTGTTGGTAAATTAGTAGGCTTGTGGAGGAGACTGGCACCGCATGGGCACAAATTCACGCGCACGAGCGCGCGCGCACACACGCACACACACAGTGAGTGAGCGCATGGTAGAGGGAGGAGGGTTGGCTGCGCGCAATGGGGATGGAGATGGAGATGGTTGTGGGGGCGGGAGGCGGGTGTGGAGGAGAGGTTGTTGGGGGGGCGGGGGGGGCACATCGCTGTATCGTCAGCCCCGTGTGTGCGCAGGTCCCGCCTTGTGGCTTCCTGGCCCCCTGCACCGGACTGGGTGTATTACACTGTAGACGCGCATCCACGCAGCCGGGCAGCGGGGGCGACTGGACGGGACAATGTGACGGGACGGGAGGGACTGGCACACAGCCTTTAACCGTGCGGGGGCGGGTTAACCATTAACCATCATTAACCACTGAGGCGGCTGTGCGGGGCCGGTACCGTACATAAGCCGTGCGCACCGGCGTCCACGCCTCAGCCAGAGCGCATTGCCAGAAGGCGGAGGATAGCAACCATCCAGCCACACGGAGCTCTTCACTACTATTGATCCTCTCTGGACCTCCGAAATAAAAAGGTAAATACTTCCAGGAGCTTTTCTTTTCATTTATTTTATTTTACCATGCCACTTGCTGGAGGTTTGAGATGTAATTTGATATGACGGTGAAAGCGACTGGTGAGTCATGTAATGCCTTTACCTAACGGAATTTGTCACTTGACGGCTCCAACTGCGAAACCCCCGTTTTTTAATGTAAAACTCTTGCTGTTGGTCAGGATTTTTTGACAAAGGCTGCCGCACCATTGTGCGTTTTCATGAATTATTATCAGGTTATAGTGGTCATAGTGGCACTGACATATAGGCTCCAGCCCGGTGTTGGAATAGAAAACCTCTGCCCTTGTCTAAGTGAGCAGTAGAATAGAATAGGAGGGTTCCCCTATTCAACCATGACCAGGGGAGCACTAATTTACGCCTTTGCCATGTTGGGTTCGGGGGGTATTGGTCCTGACTACTAAACAGAGGATTGTTTCAGTGGGGAAAACCAAAGTCTGTCTGCGGATGTCGCAACATGCAGGCGGAGGAAAGTAGTGTCAAGTCAACCAGAGCTATCAAGGGCAATAGTGGAAGCAAGGGGATTTGGCCTTCAAAATTAAAGTGTTCATTGATTTATGTATTTATTTAGAGTTCATTAATTTTGGGGAAACGCAGATGTAGATTGTGTTTTGTCATTTGGTGTGGAAACGTGTGTTTGCCATAGGCCTGCTATAGCTGGAAATAGCTGGAAAACGTCAGATTTTGACCATGTAGGCTAGTTTTCATGATTCATACAACTGATATCAAATGTCAAGGAAAATTTTAATCTATTTGGAAGTTAATACAAGCAGCCAGCATTTCCAGTAATTGAGTTTGGTGACTTATGTCTGATTATTAATCACACTAACCAAAGTTTTACCAGCCATCATACACTGCTCCAATTTGCACCACCTATTGAATCTGAAATCATCAATTATTTATGTATAATTATTCTTGGAAGTAGGCTATTGGTGGCAAATATGGACTTATCACATGAATGGGACATTACTGTAGCTGTGTTCAGTCTCACAGCACATAGGTTTAAACACAAGGAGAAGAAAGCAACCAGAATTAACTGGAAGAAATTCACCATATGGAGGAGATTACTCATTAATATTAAGACTTCCTGCCTGTCTCCACTGAAGCTTTTATGGCCTTTCCCGTATTACAACAATAAATATGACACAGACATGTCTTGTCTGGCATATAGGTCTATCCCTATTTAGTCTATTTTATAAAGATGTTAGTGGGATATAGACATTGGCTGCTATGATGTGAAGATTCATAATTCTTAGGAAATTTCCACAACTTTTAGTTCTCTCGGTTTTTACTGTTCTATAAAGAACATACATGACTGTTAGAAACACATTTTTTTCATGTCCTGTCATAAAGTTTGCTTGGAGTGAAGTGGAATTTTGCAAAGGCAGTATGGCTGTGGATGGTTTACATGCTGTGGAAACAGACAAGGTAACAACGTCTGTTGTACGGGTTCACTCACTGGAGGCTCTTCAACATGGTGTTTTATTTTGAAAGTTGCAACAGGAAGTCTTGTTTTTACATTCGGGGTAACTTGACGGTGGTGTGAGTCCGTTTCCAGAGGATGTACACAGCACCTCTGCTAATGGCAGAATATTTATAGCTGCCGGGAGGAAATTACATGTTTGGCGCTGGATGAAACTGTTTTAAACGCACAGTTGGTCACTCCTCACCTCCGCCATAACACCAGTGGAGAGAGCTGCATGGTGGGTTCAAAGCACTGAAAAACTAGAATAGCCTATAACATTCCTACAGGGACTTGACAGTATGTCGGTGGTGCTCAGTAATAAGTTTAGAGTCACCTCACTGTGCGTAGTGATGCTTTGCTGTTTAAGTCTCCTCTGATCTCACGATTATAGTGCATTATGCTTATTGTATGGCTGTGATACTCAATGGCGAGTTTATAGTGAACCTATCAAACTTTATATTGTGTCGATCATTATAATATCCATTAGTGCGTTTTCATAGTTATTCGGTGAAGATTCAAAGCAATATTCTGTGCAGCATGAAAGCTGTCGCTCTTGTGGAACCTGTGGCACACCACACCTGATAGTTTAAAAGAAAGAAAAGAAAACAAAAAACCCTGCGTTTCAGTGCGCAAAGCTGCTGTGCATTTGGATCTGAACACGCATATTATGTCCCGTTTTGTTGCAATCTGAGAATTTAATGCCATTAAGTAAGCTATTTCTGTAAGCCTGTGCTGTGCGTAATCACTGTACCCACTCTTTTTTTTCCAGGTGACTGTGCGCTTCAGTTGGAAAGGTACTTTTCCCGCAGTCCTGTAACTCAATCCGCGCACTGCAGACCTTTAAATATCTCCTCTGAAAAAAACTCCCAGCAGCCACGTGGTGTAAGGTGAGACTTTCCCATCCCGGTACACCAGCCAGTCTGACATTATCAGTGGAGTGAGAGCATGACCGGTCTGTGCCGGGGATAGCAATCTGCGCGCTTCAAACTCTTCATTTTTCTCTTTATAATAACATTTAGAGGACTATTTCCAAGTGACTGACATTTTCCTGAAGGGGATTGCTTTGGTGAGTCCCCCAGAGCTTCTATCAATACAACATTTTCTTTTTCCTCTACTTCAAACCAGTATGCTTTCTTCTGTTTTTCACCTGCTTACCGTGAGCACCGTGCAGTGAATGGAGAACATACTGGTTCTGCTCCCGAAGCACCGACAGGAACACGGACTCTGCAGACGTACGGCTAGATGCGCCCTGCTGCAGGTTTCTTCCCACAGAGCAGCTGTGTTCACTCGGTCTTTAATAGTGACCACCGCTCCCTTTAACTTTCTTTAATGGGATAAATCAGTTGGACTGACCAGGTGCAAAACCAGATCAGGTGGTCACATCCATTCTGACTTCCCCAAAACTGTTAGGCTGAGGCAACCTGACATTTTCTCGTCGAGCCCGCTGTCTTCCCAAGGCCTCCGCATGGTACTTTGGTCGAAAGAGCAAGACAAACTCCCCAACATCGACATGTCCTCCGGGGCGATTGAGATGAAGAAGGAGGGAGGCTCCCTGCCTTCCCCGACCTTCATCAACTCCAACGGCTCCGTCCATCCGGTGATCCTCACCGAAGGCCTCGAGGAGGCGAGACCGGAGGCCGGGGGCGAGTACGAGCTCACGGAGGTCACCTCCTTCACAGACAGGACCAACGAGCCCGGGGAGGAAGAGGAGCGCCCGGAGATCGTGGCGGTGATTGACTGCCGGGCCAACGCCAAAGGACAGCGGGAGGAGGATGCGCTCCTGGAAAACGCCAGCCAGAGCAACGAGAGCGACGACACCAGCACTGACCAGAGCCCCGAGCCGCCGGCGCCCCTCAAGGAGACCTCCTTCTCCATCGGCCTGCAGGTGGTCTTCCCCTTCCTGCTGGCCGGGTTCGGGACAGTAGCGGCAGGCATGGTGCTGGACATTGTCCAGGTGAGGTATCCCGCCACTTCCCACCCATAATGAGAGCACACACACTACAGGTCATATGATTTTATGCAAAATGTATCCTGGTCAGCTGTTTGCAAAGGCTTCAGGGCTTCTGTGGTTGGTTTAGAAATTAATTCTAATTTTGAAAACTCAAACAAAGGATCTTGCAGTATTACCTTTTTGAATGTTTCATTGATTCAGCTGCCTTTGTGCAAGCCCCAAAAACATTTTGTGATACTATATAGAACCCTTCATATATATATATAACATATGTTTATGAAACATTTATGGACATTATGACCTAAATATTTTGAGCTGTCAGTGAATGTTAGTTTGGTGGCACACAAAAAAGTTTGGCACTGACACTGGCTTTATTTGAGCCTTAATGTATGATCACAGGATTGCCTGGACACATCACTCAAGCATTCAGTACAAGAGTACCTGCACAACAGAGGTTGTGTTTTCACCTGAACTCCACTCAACCTCCTTTAGTCATAAGCCAGCTTCCTTTGTAAACTAAAAGAAGTTAAGCCTTGTTTACACACCCCGTAGCATTCAACCACATCACCTGCAGGGTAATAGTCCACACTCATGGATGCAGTTTAAAATGACAGACCAATGGATTGCTGTCAAAAAAGCCTTTGGCACTCATTAAGACTGACCGCTATCCTTTTGAGCAGAGCTGTGGCCACACAGCCGGTGTCGCATGCTAAAGGCAGGCCATGTGTACCTATATGCTTAGGGATGGGCTTGCCTCGGGAGTGTTTGAATGAACCGGTTTAGTGAGCCCTGTTTGCCCTGGCATGTGTCAGTCATCCTCCTGGGGGCCTATCCTAATGGTTCATCTTCGAGGATGGGCTAAAGGGGCGGTCAGAGACCATGGGGGTGTTTACATAACCTGTTTTTCCTCCAGCACCCGCCTGTCCCCAGGGCTGGCACATGCTGGTACACACTGTGCACTTTGATGATCATACTCACACCCCTCCATTTGATTTTCTGACATGCTTACACAGGGAGATGCACATTGGCCTCAGACATTGTTTTTACTCATTGTGTCAGCCCTGCAAGTAAAGAGGTAGTACTCAGAGTAGAGTAGAAAACAATACAATAGAATACAATAGAAGAGTAATTCTAGTGTGGAATAAGTGAACAGCATGCAGTCAGAGTACAGCTGAGTCCACGCTGCCTCCCACAAAAGAAAATAACTCAAGTTATAATTACTCTTCTTCCTTTCCTGTTGACTTGCTGTAGCTGCTGTCTGTCTTTATGTGAGTGTATCTGGTGTGTGTGTGTGTGCGTGTGTGTATTTTACTGTGTGCCTTATATATCTTCATTTACCTGCCTTATATGTATATGCAATGCAGTGGTGTCAGTGTGGAAATGCAGGCCAAAGTCAAGCCCAAGCTGACAGGTCATATATTTCTTTAAGGTCAGATTCTGGTGCAGATAAAGCTCGAGGTGTCTGGCTGCCAGGAGACAAGGCCTGGCACACATTACCCACATTGTTGCCAGCATGGTGGACCCCAGGGACTTAGAATGGGCAAGAGGGGGCAGGAGAATGGAGGGAAAGTGTACTTTCTGTTAATTGAGCACGCAGAATGGTAGTGACAGTACCATCCTGCAAATACATGGGGCAAAAAAAAAAAACAATGCTATATGGTGTCAAAGCCTCTTTTACTGTGTGGTTAGGTGTTCTCACCGAACCAGGAATGCAGAGGTTTGAGGTCAAAAGTTTTTGCAGTGCCTCAAGTTAGGCACCATGCTGCTGTGGTTTCTCCATTTTCCAAAACACTGGGCGCACCATTCCATCAGAGGTGAGTCAGAGAAAGAGGAGACAGAAAGGAAGAAAGGCTGTATCATTCCCCTGTGTTCAGACGTGCCCAATCTTTAGCCAAAGATTGTGGCAAATGTGAACACAAACCTTTCGGAAGATAGCCCTACAGGAAGAAAGGATGGCAGGGAGATGTGATCTGAGGCTGCAGTGAAGTGAAGCGTTCTAGCAAGTTTGGCTGAGCGTCTAGCAGGTTCCCTCTCTGTCTAATTCCTCTTCCCTGACACCGTGAAACGCTAACTCAGCTAATCCTCCCCTGTCCTTGCAGGAAGGTAATTGTCTGACTCTCTCTCTCCCTCTTTCTCTCTCTCTATCTCTGTCTCTCTGTCTTGATGTCTCTCTGGTTTGGTTAGAGTGCACCAGTTCCTCTGTTAAAAGTAAGCCAGAACAGTTGAAAACTGTAAAGTGCCTGAGCCTGTAGTTAATGTGTCTGGCTGGCCTGGTTTTAGAAGTTGCGGATTGGATTGGTGCATGACTTGGCTCTCTGCACCGTTCTCCATAAGGTTTTTTTGAAATGTGACCTCTTTAACTTTGGTTACTTTGCCTCTCTACTGCACAGGGACACACACACACACACACATGCACACTCACAGTGCTTCTGGCCTCATTCCCATGACTGTCCAAGAGCGGACAGTCCAGGCTGGTATGGAGGAGTGAAAGATCTGCATAGTTCAGCTAAGTGACCTGGCAGCAGAATGGCCTGAAACTGTCAATCTCTTGCCAACGAGCCAGAAGCTTAGGATTCGCAGGGTGACCACTCAGCCAAGGCAAAGGTTATGCGTAGTTTATCAACGTCACCGAGTATTCTTTTTCTTTTGAACGCCAGTGTCAGAGGCTAAACGTGACTTTTGCATGACTATCAGTCACAAGGAGCCGTTTCAGATTTTATCAGACGTGTTCATGTCCCCTCTACGCAGTCAGACTGAAGGAATGCAAGAAAACCTGCCTCGTTCTTACCATGTGTCTGCCTCAGAGTCTAGTCGTCTGTCCCACACTGTGGTGTCAGTAGACATCCCCAACACCAAAATAACGCAAAGATGTGGGACAAGGCTTCAGCCTCAAAAACAAACAGTCTAAAAATACAAGCACGAGTAAACAGGAAAACACAACTGACACAAAGTTCTGACACCAGCTTAGCCCTCTCTGCCCACTAGACACCACTTCGGTCCAGCCACATCCGGTTGCCTGGATTTCATTGTAACTACCGTAAAAACCAAAGCGTGGGCTCATTCACTCGCACTGACTCATCATCTAGTAACTGACTTTCAATTCCAGAGCCCTGCAATGGAGGAGGGAGAAAACTGTCTCCTGCCCGTTAATGCCACCAAAAGAGGGAATAGCGCGATCACAGAGCCCGAACCAGGAACCATTTCACTGGGTGCTTTTTAAACTCATTGCATTCACGGCCTCCTACTGCTTCCGTTCTCAGCCTCAACAGTTCTTCCTTATTGCACCCATGGCTGAAAGAGGATCATTTGTTTTAGATGTAATGATGCTCCCTTTCTGGCACACTGTGGTCCTGAAGTGCTCATTTATTTCAGGACCTCTATTCATATCGCACAGCCATTTCTGTCAGACGGCAAAGTTGCATCACGGCCAATCATTAACGTCGTATCAGCACTTGGCTATTAACACCTGACAATAGCCGAGACAACTACCTGGTTAGTGTCTGAGTGATTGGGTTTGAAAGGATTAGTGGGTTAGCCTGCTTTTGTGTGTCTCTAAGCTCTGGCTAATCTTTCACTATGTCCAGGATCCTCAGGAATCCTATGGAAGGTCCCAGGCTACATGTTTGCACTCCCACCAGTCATATAGTTCACAGTTCAGCACCGAACCACCATACACAGTCCTCTGGTCCCAGTATGCCAGGGGACCTGGAGTCCTATAGATGTCAGTTGTCAGTCAGACTTCATGTCGAGCATTCTGGTGCAACCCCACAAACACCAAACGGACTTCTGTTATGTCACTGCTGTGATGTTGCAGGCATTGCAAGCGTTGCATGGCTGAATGCCGTTGCTGAATGCCATTGCGCTCGGCCTCCTGCCTGCTGTCCATATACAGCAAGTACAGTGCTCTCAAATAAACGGGTGCATGTTACTCAACTGGGCAACCTGAGCCTTCCAGGGATCACATACCAGAGAGCCTACAGGCCTGTAGGCCGAGATACTGGGACTGTCCAGTGGAGTTCCCAGAACCAAGGAGGCAGCGATGGGGAGGAGAGGGAGATAGAGGGGAGGGAGCGCTTGTTTGGCTAGGGGCCAATGTTCCATGGAGACAACAACATATATCACCGCAGGGGAGGAGAGGAGGGAGATAGGGGAGCGGGACAGAAGTACAGAGAGGGAAAGCATGAAAACATGCGGCTGTGAAAGCAGAGAGGAGTGCTTTCGGGGCTCGCAGCGCTCACAGAGGTGCTCACAAGGGCTGCTGGGCTGGCAGGGGGGCAGCGAGCCAAGCCGAGGCGCTGCTCGTTTGAAAGGAGCTCGGCTTGGCCCGCTGACAAGAAGGGGCTAGACAGCAGTAGTTTTACCCATGCTGGGTTCTTGGTGCCACACCTACTGATTGAATAGATACTGCACTGTGGGTGACACCTCTTATCATTCCTGTACATCTGGAGCGACAGGGTTAAGCAGAAATGAGAGATAGTTAGTTTGAGAAGTGCCTGCAGACAAGTTTTCAATAAATGTGCGCTCTTCTCTGCTTGGAGGAACACTGCACTTCACTCTCCTCTGTTCTCACATCCTGTTCCCGATTCTCTTTCCTTTATTTTCCTCCTCTCCTCTCCACTCCCATCCTCACCTCTGTTTTTTTTCTCCTCTGCTCTGTTTTCCTCCTCACCTCTGTTTTCTTCTTCTCCTGCTCTTTCCTCTCTTCTACCCCCCTCTTGTCTATTTTTCCTTCTCTGTTTTCCTCCTCTCCTCTCTGCTGTTTTCTCCCAAGTCTATTTTTCTCTTCTCTTCTCTTCTCTTCTCTTCTCTTTTCCTCACCCACAACCTCTCCTCTTTTCTTTTCTGTGTCAGCCTCGATGAGTATTGATTTAGTTCTGGGCGGACTGGACTGTAAGTGCTAGGGGCCTGTGGGACAGGCTCCAAAGATAAGCACTTTTACTGGATATAGATCGATGGCCCGAGCCACAGCCTCTGCCTCAGCCTCAGCCATAGCTCTGTTTTTGGCCACGCTAGACCACAAAACTGCTTCTGCTGCACGGGCTCTAATGGAGACGCAGCAGAGAGAGGCACTTCACTACAGTGACAAGCCCAGGGACTCGGAGACTCACAGGAAAGCTGCCTCTCAAGGACTGGATGACAGCCAGGGAGGAAGGTTATTGAGGTCATACCTAATAACACAATCACCAACTGCAAATTTCATTAGGGGCAATTTACTTGGATCCGGATGTGTATGTGAGCGCATGCACACATCCTCTCGCACGTGCTTTATATGATTTAGATTTATTACATATATCTCGAGTGACTCTTATGCCCCACTACCAGCCCAAATTGTCCTTCAGATTTAGCTGGCCCAGCTAAATCCTGGCTGACTCCGTTTCTTACTACATCACTGGCTCTGGAGATAATTGGCACAGCAAATTTTTTTTTTAATGCTGACGTCAAGGCTGGGCAGAATGGGCACGGCAATTGCACTCACGCTGAAGCATTTTGAGGCAGATCGTTGGCATGCCGAACAGTAATGTACAGTTTGACATACAGTACCTTTAATTTATGACTTGTTTTTTTTCTGTGCTGCTACCATGGTTCATGGTGTAGGACATTACTGTTTGGTAACCAAATCCTAACAAAACTTCATAATTCAAGGAGGACAGCCCTCTCATCGGGTCTTAAAAATGATTTTTAGGTGCAGGTGTTTCAGCATGCATAAAAACAAAGAACTCTACACCAATGAAGCCAACCTCATCAGCTTTTGATATTCAAAAGCCCCTCATTCTACCATACCAATACTATACTGTCTTATACTATCCAATAGAATGAATAATGTAAAGTAGAGCCACCCCATTATACATAAACACAACCATCTCTACATTTCTTATGTGAACTCTCAGTCCATCATGTATTTCACAAGGTAGTCATAACAAATCAAAGTCCACCCCAGAAAAATGAATGAATGAATAATTTTAGAAAAGAAAATGCCAGAGAAATAGGTTGATATCAAATTAAATATCCCTGTTGCACTCCAAAAACATATCTCTGTGTTTCTATGTGTAGCCACATCCTTATGAATACCATAACTCAGGAACAATACATACTTACACCACAGTTTTCCATCATTCCATCAGTAGATTTTGGAGCACCTTCATATTAGTGAGAAGAAAAAAAAAACGGAGTTTCTAGAAATTACTCTAACTGCATAATGCTGTAAGTTGCAAATTAATACCACCCATGTGGTTTTGTGAAAATAAGATGTTGACATAGAAACATCTGTTAATTACCGCATTAATTAGCTTAATTAATGGACTCATTATGCATACAAGGTACAAGATAGCTGTTGTTTAAAGCTGCAGTAGATGGAACAATAAAAGTAGGTGAAGGCAGTGGAGGGGAATTAAAGGGAAGAACAGAAGAATGGGGAGGCCAGGAGAGGGGCAGGGATCGGAGGGGGATGATAAATCATTGCGGCATGAAGTCCCGGTGACCTTGTCCCTGCTGAAGGAGAGCCGTTATTATATATGAAAGGTCTGTAGAGACAGAGAATCTGGCCCATCAAACAGGTCTGGTTTCAACACCAAATCGATAAGCCATGGACAGAGAACAAGGTCAGCGAGACCCAGAGAGACGCCCCGCTCCCCAGCTGTGATAATACACATCTGAGGAGGGGACAGCGTGAATCTGATGTGTGTGTGTGTGGCGGCGTGTTCGTTAACGTGATGTTGTGTGTCTGCTGGGTGTTGCAGCACTGGACGGTGTTCACGGAGGTGACAGAGGTTTTCATCCTGGTTCCAGCTCTCCTCGGGCTCAAAGGCAACCTGGAGATGACACTAGCCTCCAGACTCTCCACAGCGGTAAGACACACACTCGTGACTTTGTGTTTCTAAATGTGTATGTGTGTGTGTGTGTATGTGTGTATGTGAAAGTGGCCTTATTATTATACTGGCTACATTTCATCACTGTGAACCAATAAATTCACACAGGTACGGGATGTGGTTCTGTTCAGTTGCATTCTGCCCTATTCTATTCTATTCTATTCTATTCTATTCTATTCTAGCAGTCCTGTCTATAAATACTAATTATCTGTGCTAAGTCCTCTGACCGAAACAAAAGACAATATAACTATTAACTATCTAAAAAACTAAAAAAATTCAGTCATAAAAATCCTTTTATCAAGCGCTGAACAATGAAATTGTGTTTGATTTCTCTGAACAAATTAAATTAGCCATTTTGAGTCATTTTCTTGTTACTCGGGTAATGATTTCCCTTATTCCGGCTTGTTTAAAGATATTCTAGGATATACTGCACTGGGAACAAGTGGGATTATCTCACCCCACTAGCATAAATTTAATACTCAGATGACTTGTTGAGATGTTTCCATTTTTGCATATATTAAATGCTGTTTTCTCTATTCTAATCTGTTTCATCATCCTACTTAGGCTGATTTTAAGTCTCGGGTTTTGCCTCGGGTTTCTGTCAAGTGTTTCCCCCTCAAAAGTTGCCCAATCTATTCAGTCTAGTTTCCTGGCAGCCCTGAAACTGATTGACCAAGGTGACCGGTTGTTTCCGGGGTCAGAGGTCGCATTGCCAAACATGACCTGTGTTTTGGAGGCACTGATAGCAGCATTCCTTCTCTCCTCTCTGGGTTATAACATCCTTAATGACCCTGCCCGGCCTGCGTCACCTGGTCACCACACACGTCGTTTTTTTCTCCTGTTCATTCCCCAAAAACTGATTTCATATCATCTCCTCTAGCCTCAGTGAAACAATGGGTGACTCAAATTGTTTTAGTTTTTTTTTTTTTTTCTTAATTTATTATTTCTGTTATCTCTCTGACATAACACTTGGCAACATCAACCAAGCATATTTTGTTCAACTCTTGCGGAAAGACTTTTCACACATTAACGTATGCTTTGAAATATAAGAAAAATGTATTTGCATATATAAATAGATAGATAGATAGATATACTTTATTGATCCCAACCAGGGAAATTCTGGAAATTCAGGGAAATTCTGGAAATTCTGGATACTCATCTAAATCATATTTTGAATAATCAAATGTATATTTTGTGTGCACTTGTAAATTTGACAACAATGCATATAAAAAAATGTATATTTCTTCTGTGCAGAATATATTACTACATGTATAGTGCATTTTTTTAAATATTTTGAAATACACCCCTCTGTATATTTTGAGGTAAAGGTAAAATTGGTGGAAAGTTCCAGTCATCAGTCTGCTATAGATTTTCTGTCTTGGCTGCCTCCTACATCAGCTTGGCTGCGTGACAGAGCGGCAGATTGCTGTTTGCTTTGCTCGTTTGGCCAAAAAGCCAAACCAAAGGCCTTGGCATTGTTGCACCTGACTCCAGTGTTTATTCAGAAGGCAGAGGCAAAGCAAAATCCTGTTCGGTAGATTAGATTGCTACTTTTTGGCCGGGAGTTAATGAGAATATCTCACTTTCATTCCAATGTTTTCTCTCTTTGAGTACCTTGTCATATGGGATTGTGCCAAACAGGGTAAAACTGCAGGCCTGCACTTCTGATGGACTTTTAAGATCCATACACGTCTGATGTAGTTTTTAAATTCGCACGTGTCTCCTGCATGTGTCTGATATGTGTCCGTGTGAAAATACATGAAAGTTCTTGTTTTGTTTTGTTTCTGTGCTCTTTGCTCAGCTATCCTGCTGGCCAGCAGTCAAATGTTACGAAATGAGCACAACCTGTGATGCACACATTACCTGCTGTGCATGTGAATGAAGTGAATGTTACAATCCTCCAGCGCAAACTGGATTATGTTGCAAGAGGACACGCCACTTTCTCTTATGTGTCATGTGCAAAGATTAGCTAGCAGTTAATTTTAGCCTTAAAGTAACTTAGTTTTAGTTTGAAAGCGACTTCGGTAATGATTAAGGTTAAGGTTAGTTATGTGAGGCAAATTTGTGAGGCAAAACAAGTTAATTAATGTTTTGGCAGTGTTTGGTCATCGTTAAATAAAAACACTTTAAATTCAAATTTAACTCACCACAAAAACCACAAAAAAAAAAAAAAAAAAAAAAAAAAAACTATTTAGGCCAACACGAGTTGGGAATTGAGTTTGAGGTTTTTACCCATCCACCAGACTGACAATGGCACCTCGACCCACATTTATTTCACCCACTTGTTGTGCACCTTTTTTGTGTGTGCACCTTAAGACGCCGTGCTCCTTTCACAAAATTACAAGTTGTCCAAATAGCTGACAGTTAATTGACATTCCTATTTAGATCGTCACACGACTGTTTCCATCGGCAGGAATAGGTTGTTTATTATCTTGATCTTTAAGTCCTCGGCCTTTGATTTTCTATCTCCGCTGAGCTCTTTGCTAACACTTCACCGCGAGCTAACTGCTAACAGTACCATTGTCCATTGTATAGACCCAGAGGTCATTGACCCGGCAGCATTGCTATCCAGCAGGACAGGCTGCCACAGTGGCTCACCCTACAGTTATGTATTAGAAGAGAATTAGACCAGTATTGCTCTTAAGCGCACCAATCCTCACATTCTTTCCATTGCCTTGTGGGAAACAAGTGACGAAGCTGATTAGCATCGCAAGCAGCGGCCCACCCAGCATGGAGAGCCGGGGTTCAGGTTTTAATATGTCTTAACAAGTCATTTACTCCCTTAAAATACTCTTTTTCTAGTGCACTTGTCTGTGAGAATATGGGAACAAGTGTCACTGTCATCAGTGGAGTCAGCTGAGCAAACCCAGGTCCTGACGTCAGATATGCTTTACCACCAAAATGTCTCCTTATATCAACTAAAGTTGCTTATGTCAACTAAATTACAAGAGAGGAAGTGGAACATGGATCATTTGGTGAATGTGATAAATTAAAGACATTAACCTTGAGCAGATCAACACGCAACTTAGTGGGAGCATTATTTCTCCCTGGATGTAATTTTTCTCTTTTACTCGTCCTGGCAAGTAGGCAAGTTCTGCCTGATGTCTGCACTCAATTATAATCATTAAATCTTTAAAAGCAAGCTTTGATTAACTTAAGCTAAGATGTGGCACAGTGCCATGCCCAGTAAGTGTGAATATGAGGCAGAAAATGACAGATCAGTCCACTGGAATCAATAACACTAAGTCTTGATTTTCCATGGAAACTCTTGTTTCATTGGGAACGAGTGACCAAAAACATCTTTTTTTTTTCTTTTTTTTAAGATGGGGGTCGCTGATGATGTCAAGGAAAATGTGGTTTTAATACCAGACTAATTGATTTGTTCAAAATGAATGGCTCTGGTTTATTAGGCAGGTGCAGTGGAGGGAGACAGGACAGGCATGGCAGAGAGGGGGGATGACACGCAGCAAAGGGCCCGGGACAGAACTCGCCTCAGCAGTATGTGGTACATGCCGTGCCTCCGGAGCACCCCCAGAATGGGTGTTTTTTTCGCCGTGGTCCCAAAATCATCTGTCAGCATGCATGTTTTTCAGATTAGTATGAAGGGATTCTCACATCCACCATCACCAAGTAGGCCAGAGTCTGGTGGCTCTGTTCCCCTCTCTTGGCTGGCCCCACTGCACCACGTTTCTTTCCATGCCGCCACTAATTATGTGCAGATTAGGACCACTGTAAGTTTCCTAATGCGCTTATTACTGAGAAAAAATAATATAATCCCCCGGCAGCGGCTGGCTATGGGAGTTTTCACTTCACATGACTTCACTCTGTCGCTCGTTTTTTTTTTTTTTTTTTCTTTTTTCCTTTTTTTTTGAGTCTGGTTGACCTCTTTGTCTTTGAGTATTAAATGCTAGTTTTTCCTCTTTTTTCACTTTTATCTCACTTAAAAAATGGTTGTTTCAAATTCCCTGTGTGCCGTTGATCCTAATTGAGTGTATATATTTAGATATATTACTCAAACTTGGCAGCACCTATGCAACGCAATCCACATTGCGTGAAATGCACTATAATCACAGATTAACAGTTTGTGCCCAAGCCTGCTTTATGCTCACTGCATGTGAAGAGTCTCAACACACACTCAACTAATTTATGTTCAGGTTCAAATTTAGTCAAAAAAAAATAAATAAATAAAACAGATTTACTTTGTAGTTAACAAGATGAAGAGAAAGTCCACTATTAATCAACCAGCAGTGCAAAAAATCCTCAAATCCTTTGCTTATGTAAACGTTGCAATGTCATTATGGAAAAATACTCCAGTAAAAGTAAAAGTTCTGCACTCAAAATGTTACTCAACTGAAAGTATAGACATATTGGCAATCAAATGTGAAGTATGAAAAGTGAATGTAGTCATTGTGAAGAGCAATTCCTTTCAAAGTGTTGAATTATTTATGAATTAAGTACTTTAATGTTTAGTTTTAACTTCCATATCATTTTGTCTAGTTTAAACCGTAACAGTGCGTCACGTTTGACATTTGGCATGTCAAGTTTATTCTGCAAAGTAAAGATTTCCCTCTGAAATGTAGTGTGGTGAAAGTGGAAAGTCAAAAAAAAAAAAAAAAAACAACTCAAAAATGTACTCAAAATCAGTTTCTGTTTGTGTTTTCAACAGAAACATGAACCAAAGTTTACACACTCAAGGTTTCTCGGGCTGTCATGTAGCCAGCATCTTATATCATCCATGATTCATGACACTTTCATAACATTCATCTCTCTCTGATGTGCCAGACGGTACTAATCCAGCCACCCACGCACACGTCCAAATTTGAGTCTTTAAACCATAATCACACATCATCACGTAACAGCAGTCGATCATCTTTCAAGCGTCATCTGTGCAGCGCGCCGCTTTGCATGGCGCTGCTTTCGTGTGAAAATCTTGCAGCTTCAATTTTTGGTGATTTTCAGGTTTTTAGCCTCAATTAAAGGATTACACGGTCCTCTATGGGTTGGGAAAATTCCCTGACATCTTGGGCTTATGAAATCCTTTCAGAACGCCGCTGGATAATGTCATAAATGCACCGCCATTAAGCTAAAAACAAGGCTGCTTTTCCTGACATTTTGGATATGCACTGCTAAAAATATCCCCCTTTTAAATAAGTGATTCAGTCATATATTCAGCCTTAAAATCTTGTTTTTCTTCAAACAAGGTAAAAAAAAATAAATAAAAATAAACTGCCACTGGGATGAGATAATCCCACTTGTTTCCAGTGCAATTTCACTTGTTTCAGGGATTTTTATATGTTGAAACGAGGCAGAATAAGGCAGATCAGCACACTAGATCACCAGATCGAGACCATGATCTAGTGCAAAAAATGCTGGAAACAAGTTAATTAGCATTGGAAGCAAGTGGGATTATCTCATCCCACTGGTCAATTTCAGAAATTGTTATAAGAAAAACATGATTTTAACACTGAATATGAGGCCTGAATATGAAACAGCTTGCCAACGTGGATATTTTTGCAGTGTACAAGGTTTTTCATCCATCAGCAATGATATTCATCTCCTAGGGAGTGTGCTATGTGTGTGTGTGTGTGTATGTGTGTGTGTGTGTGTGTGTGTGTGTGTGTGTGAGAAGCCCTCCCAGATGTTTGAGCTTCTCCTCTTATCTGTCCACCCTAAACCCTCTTATCACCGTTTGTGGCAGTCTGCCCCTCGCTGATCTGCAACATGACTGTTGTGATGCGGCCTCGTGCGCTTGCTTACATGGCCCCGGTGGGCGAGGAGCTGCTTTTTTCCACCGTGACGCTTTGCTGATGTCAGAAATACAAGAAACCGTGACGTACGCTGAAACACTTTTCTCACACATGCACACACACTTTCTACATCAGTCAGGCTTGCGGGTTTCTCAAGTGCCACTGCCAGGAACAGCAGATGTTGTCTGTGTTTTGAGTTGCAAGCTGACTAGGAAGACGTTCGACGGAAGTCACAGTCACACACACACACACACACACACACACACACACACATAGTGAGAGAGAGATAAAGAGGGAGAGAGTGAGAGAGAGAGAGAACACAAAACATTACCATTACTACCCACAGCAGGAACTGAAAACCAGAAACTGTCTCTCTCTTTCTTGGTATTAGATTTTGAAGGCATGTTGTAATTCCAAAATGAGCTTACAACATCCAACTTTTGGAGCATTTATCAGTGCATAGAAATCTAGTACTGTATTATTATTTTACCTTTATTCTATTAAGGAAATCCTGTTCCGGCCAAGATAAACTGAATTGCGCTGTTTGACACGAATGTGGTATTTCTAGTTCCTGCACAAATTATGTCACAATCCCAGTTTGTTCTCAAAAAAAAAAAAAAAAAAAAATATGATTCAAATTGTCAATTCTGTGGAATTCATGCAATGTTAGATGTTAGATTATAATTGATACTTGGACATCAATATTAAGTTCCTATAGAGGCCTATACAAGCATCAGTAATAATGCATTATAATCCTTTTTTTAAGAAGCAGGCTGTATTTTGCAGGTTATGGACTTCAGTGTTCAAACCGGGAATTAAAACCTGCAGCCAACATTCTGGAAGATTTTGATTTTTTACATTGAACTTAGTCTTTTTCCACAGACTCCACGTCCACCTCATTTAGGTCAGCCGACACTGATCAGTTAAAGCCAGGTGGTAACTGGTGCCTGACGTGAAAATGAAGCGTTTTCACGCAGAGACTTGCATGTGTGTTGTTTTGTGTGTCCAGATGTTCCTCGGGTCTCCTGCAGCCTATAGAGCTGCGAGGACAGGAAGGAAGAGGAGATCCTCTGTTTGTGTCCTCTCACTGTGGATGAGCACCAGGATCATAGCCCCGCACACACAGTGGCCCACTGTAGCCGCAGCCACTTGACGCTTGAGACCATGAGTGTGTGTGTGTGTGGGTGTGTGTGTGTGTGAAAGAGAGAGAGATGAGATAAATGGAGTCGGCCGCAGGGTTGGGGATCAGAGATCAGAGTGTCTTTGTCTGCAGAACTGACAGCCTTTTGTTCTGATGGGATGAACAGGCAACAGCATGCACAGATGCTCACACACATGCGCGCACACACACTCACACACTCACACCCAGATGATAATGTGTGGAGCTTTACTGGCCTAACAATGTGTGTTGTGCTCTCTCCTGCAGGCCAATATTGGTCAGATGGACACAGCCAAGGACATGTGGAAGATGATCATGGGGAACCTGGCCCTCATCCAGGTACACGAAACACCTGAACACCAGTGTCCCATCAGCACACACACACACATACACACACACACACACACACACACACCTGCTATGAGTGACAGCGCAAGATTTAAAAATAACAATAATAATGATGATAATAATACATTTTATTGGTATAGTGCTTTTCTTGGCACACTTTATCGTAAAAACAGATCAAATCACATGAAATTCCAAAAAGATAAAGTAGATCAATTAAAACAAATAGAGCACAGTTTTTGCACTTTTGATACTTATTTTTTTATACTAGTTAGTGTTACTTGAGTCGTAGTATAACTATTTGAAGCCCTTAGTTGGAATAAAATAGAATTAAATTAGATAGATAGATAGATAGATAGATAGATAGATAGATACTTTATTCATCCCGAAGGAAATTCACAGTTTTCAGCAGTATCCACAGAGTACAAGATTAAGTAAATCAAAAATAAAGAATAAGTAAATCAAAAATAAAGAATAAAAGATGACCCTCGAGATCTGAAGATCTAAGTACCCAATGTGCAAAAAAACAATGTGCAAAAAAACAATGTGCAAAAAAACCAATAAAACCAGTGTGCATCGATGTATACAATGTGCATAGATGAGGGCAATGTGCAAATTCACAGTATAAACAGATGATAAATAAATAGCACCCAGATGATAAATAGATGATAAATAGATGATCATCATAATTAAATTACCAGAAATTCTAATTTAACACTACAGCTATTGCTAAGACTAATTCTAATAGTAGAAATGATAATAAATATGAAATTGTATAGTAATCTTTATTTGTAGAGCAATTTTCAAAACAGCGCTTTACAAAATAATTAAAAATATAAAATATTGCTTAATAAATACTGAACAATAAGAAAGAAATAACCCCTTGAGACTGGTGATTTGGGACTTTAAATAAACTTAAACCTGAAGTTAAACTCGAAATAAGAATGCAAAACGACAACCGCATAGAATAATTCAAACAAAATGCATACAAAACATGCACACTGTGTAAGTGTGACAGCTGCTTTTATGGAGACTGGATCCTCTATTTTTATCCTCTCTTTTGAACATAGTAAACTCGGGGTAGCGATTCCTTTTCCCAAAATGGATGCGTCCTACCTTGTCAACAAACGCCTCATTTGGCCCAGTTGAACGCTGCACACCCTACATACTGGGCGTCTGCCATTTGAACAGGGGTGCTGAGCGCTGACACGGCCTGCCATATGGGTTCAGCGTGTCTGGGTCATACTGCGAGGCTCCACGTCCTCCTGCCTGGAGCCGACTGCAAGCTTTTAGATAATTTGATAACCACTGTGAAAAATGTGACACTCTGGAAACCTGTTCTGTATGACATTTATCAATCAATACCTCTGGAAAATAAGTGAAATCCACCATTAGAGCCACTTTATAGTGGCTCTAATGGTGGTTTATAGGTCTTATGGTATTATCGGACACCCACATAGTAGATATTTTAAATGGATTAGATATATAGATGTAATGTATATGACTTGTGATATTTAAAGGTTATGTGAACTCTTCCAGAGTGTGCCTGACGACTGCATAGGTTAATCTATTCTTAAATGATAGTAGACGCAAAAAGGGGAGACAGCTGTCACGTGGCTGAGGTGCCACAAGAGGCAGGTGAGGTTTATTAACACGGTAAACACACCGGGAATGTGAGGAAGGTGGCTGGCGTGGCTGAAGGCTTCGTGGCAGAGCAAACAGCACAGTGATCCGGCAGGGAGTGGTGGCTGGCGCAGGGTTTAAGAAGACGGGTAGCGATGACATGAGGACACACACCATCGCCACACAGATTAAGAAAAGGCTGGGTGGCGGCGAAACACTACACCAGACTGGGATCGTGACAAAAGCCGGTTGAAATAATCTGAAATGCGTCAATACATGAACTGAAAAGAAAGTTAAGAGTTTAAAAAATGCCATAAAAATAAGATTAAATGTGGGTGAGCATGAAATCGTTGACACAAAAGCAAATTTATAGTGTGCATTTTAAGCGGTGAATATAATGACAATACAAAAAAAAAAAACAAGACTAAGTTCCTCATTTGATGGAATATAATTTGTGTATCGAATGTTTGTGTGGTTGTGTGTGTGTGTGTGTGTGTGTGTGTGTGTGACCAGGTCCAGGCCACAGTGGTGGGCTTCCTGGCCTCCATCGCTGCTGTGATCTTCGGCTGGATCCCCGAGGGCCACTTCAGGCTGGGCCATGCTGTGCTGCTGTGTGCCTCCAGTGTGGCCACTGCCTTCATAGCCTCTCTGCTGCTAGGTACAGTTTAAATTTAGCCCCCTCCATCTAGGTTAAACTAGGCTCCATTCACCACATGTATATATAACACACACAGCTTATGTAACTAAGTTCCTTTTACCAGTGACCTGAAAGTAAAATAAGTGAAGGATCTGTTATAATAAGTAAATTATCTATTATGTTACATTACCTGGGGCAACTTTAAACTTTCACCTAAAAATCATCCTCTTGGACCCGCAGACACAACATTTATAGTCATTTTGCTCCAGACGGACTTACACAGGTTTCAAGTTAGCAGGTCAAAAAATACCGCAGATGTTTGCAAGCGGCTGAAATGCAAATGTGGAGTGCAGGAAGTGCCTTCAGGTGTCTCATATCTGCAAAGCGTTATGTGTTTGATGTGTTTGCTTGATGTGAAACCTCACCTTTCATCTTGTCAGGGCTCATCATGATCGGGGTCATCGTGGCGTCCAGGAAGGTGGGCATCAACCCCGATAACGTGGCCACTCCCATCGCCGCCAGCCTGGGAGACCTGATCACCCTGTCTCTGCTGGCAGGCATCTCAACAGGACTGTACAAGGAACTAGGTGAGATATGCATATCATATTATATACATAAACAAAATATACTGCCTAGTTCATGTGTGTATATGTCGTGCATATAGATAGATAGAGAAGTGTCTGATGTGTGATATTCAATGAGGTCACAGTACCAAATGCTGCTGTTTTTCTCAACTAATTTAATGTGTGTTTCATCCTAAAAGTGCTCTCAAAATAGTTGACACAGCCATGCTAATCCTTAATAATTATAATAATAAAAATCTAATATCCCTCTTAGTCTTTTTACTATGTATTTTCCAAGCAGTCCAAATGTAAAATGCAGCAAACAAAGACCCACAATGAATGTTAACCCAGAAAACACTAATTTCTTAGAGGTAGAAATGTTGCAATAGTAATTCTGCCTTTTTTTTTTTTTTTTTTTTTTTTGTTACAAATTATGAAACTGCACACACCATTTGAAATGGGTGCATGAGTTAAAAAAAAAAAATGTTGTTGACACAGGAAACATGTTTGCTTTGTCATGTTCATTTCTGCTTCAGCTCCAACTGTCTGTGTATTTTAAGTGATTTTTTTTTTTTTTTTTTTTTACTAAGCAGAGCATGGATTGGAATTATGTAGAGGACAATGAAATGCAGGGTGAAAATATCATCTCATTTCAAGAAATACAAAAACTTAAGTTCTCATTCAACATTGAGTTTCTTAACTCAACTAATTTCTTAACTTTCATACACCATCCTCTCAGATGTAGCTGCCTGCGTTTAATGTCCGTGCCAGTGCTTCTCTCGGTTAGAGTGCCAGTTTTGCGATGCAACTCCAAAGCCTTCTTTGATGTTTGTGTAGTTTTGATGTCAGTGTTTGGCTTCTGTAAGAAAGATGTTACCTAAAAAAGAAGGAAGCACTTTTTTTTTTGCAGTGTAACTGAGGCTGTTTTGCAGAAATATGTCAAATCCGTTAAGAAACACTCTGGCCCCATGACCGGTTTCTGGCCGGGGCGTGGGGCGTGTGTGAGGGAAAAAAAAGGGCAGCTTTTTGATGAAAGCCGCCCACACCTAACCTCACTGCGTGTTAGGGTGAGAAACCCCACAGCTATTTGCTCTATTGTTAGCTCAGTGATAGTGTCTTCACCACACCCAGCTTTACTGAGCTCTCCACAGTGCCATAGTTTCCACACCACAGACAGACAGATGGACAAACAGTCGCACACTGACACAGACAGAGGCAGTGAAGCCATTCTGTCCGTGGCCAGGAGTAATCCCATAATTTCTCAGCTCCTCTGCTACAGCAAGAGTCTTACTCAATCTGTCTGTTAAGATGATACTGTATGTGTTGATTTGGGTCACTCTGGCTGACACACAGATACAGTTGATGTCTGTGTCTTGTGTGTGTGGGCTGTTTACTTAAATATAATGTTTGTGGTAAATATAGCCTGCTGTCCTGTTCAGCAGTAACACTGCCTCCTAGAGAGACCCAACCAGAGGATAACATGTAATTACAGTACAGAACAGTCTGGCCATGTCCAGATCAGGTCAGGGAAGGTCAACTCGGTTCAGTTCAGCTTAATTCAGTTCAGTTCAGTTTGATTTGATTCAGTTTAATTTGATTTGATTTGATTCATCCATTCCATTTAATATAATTCAGATTAAAATCACCCTCTAGTCATTTATTAAGCCATGAAAAAATCACCTGTGTTCATCATCATTACACATTCCTTAAAAAAAAAAAAAATCCTCAAAAAAAGATTCAAAAAAGAAAAGAAAACACACACCAACAGCAGACCACATTTAAGGGGATTTCAGTGAACATGTGTAACCCCAGTCTTTTGTTTGTCTGCAGAGTACAACAACTACGCCAACCCGCTGGTGTGTGCAGTGTTTGTGGCCATGTGCCCCCTATGGGTGCTGATAGCAAGGAAGATCCCATCGACCAGGGAGGTCCTTTACTCAGGCTGGGAGCCGGTCATCATCGCCATGGCCATTAGCAGGTAGTGTGCACACAGTTTGTTTGTTTGTTTTTTTTTTTTTTTACCCATTTCTCCTTACTGCAATCAGGTAGTGTTACTGAGATTGAGATCTTACTTTAAGGGAGACTTGAGAACAAAATATCTTTCAGAAAATTGACAATTTTTATTATTTTTTTTTTATCCGGCAACATAACCTAGTGGGTTTTACTGATTCAAAAACACTATCGGACAACATCTTTTTTGTTCTCTTTAGTTTCAAAGTTGAACAAATAAAAAGCTACACAAAGCTTTCAACTTAAAAACTGTTTGACTGCCTAGAATCATAATAAAGTATTTTCAGCCTGTGTAAACTGTCATTTGTCTTTATAAATGTCTTGTTCTGCTGTAAAACTTATCTGAAATGACCACATAATGACCTACTGTGTTTACTTTTTCTGTATGATTTATCTTTTACATGCTGTGAAGTGCACAAAGCTTTTACGTCAGCTTGTGTTTCTCTGCCTCTCATTTCTTCTTCTTCTTCTTCGCTCTCGTTTGTTCTTCAGCGTCGGCGGTCTGATCCTCGACAAGACTGTCACCAACCCTAACTTTGCCGGCATGGCTGTCTTTACTCCAGTCATCAATGGTGAGAATTCATAAAAAAAATGAGATAAGATTGTAGATTTTGATTAAACTTTAAACACAGCTTTGCAAAAATTGGGTCACTATAGCAGCGGAGAATAAGTCATAGATAAGAACAAGACCGATAGTGAATTGTGAAGATAAAACACAATTTTACAGCAGTGAGATTATAACAGCCAAATTATAATACAGCAAATTAACAGGGATGAAAATACAGCGTCTACACTGGCAGATTTACATCTTTGAAGTGGATGTTACAAGTGTGCACCCCTTCCTCTTCACATTGTCAGCGCACAGATGGGAGGACAAATATAGAGAAATGTGTCCCAACATGCAAATATGTGTTGAAAACTAACAGATGGATGTAGCAAATGTCAACAAATGTGTGCAGAAATCTGTGCAGAATGATCACATGTGCAACATGAGCCGTCATCCAAACGTGGCAGATGGAATTAACATATTGTTGTGTTTGGCCGAAAACATTGTGTCTCCAAAACGTCAGCGTTTTAGGTAGCAACACAGACGCGATTGCTTTTAGCCTGACCGCCATGCCTTTTAAAGTTTATGTTATTAGTTTTATGACAGATTTTGTAAACCAAAGAATTTTCTCAACTCTTGAAAGACCATATAATCCTGCAAATGAGGTTAAAACATGATGATTTTCTCTTCATGTGCGTAATCATAATAACATGTTTATGTGTATTCTAGTTACTCACTATCTTCATGTACTGTATCTGCTCCACTTTTGCTCCACAAAGTCGTCATTTTGCCCATGGTTTTATGTTACACGGTTTGTGTGTGTGTGTGTCCCAGGTGTGGGCGGTAACCTAGTTGCAGTTCAGGCCAGCAGGATCTCCACCTACCTGCACATGAACGGTCTTCCCATGGGGGATCCAAACCCAACGCCTAGGAAGTGTCCCACACCCTGCACCTCCTTCTTCGGTTCCAGTGAGTTGCTGGGTGGACCTTGGAATATTCCACTGTTTCTCTCTTTGTTTTCGCTCATAAATTGTTTTTTTCCGCAATTATTTCCCTGTAGGAATTCCATGAGTGATACACAGTACACATCAATGTGGAAACCATAGTGTATTTCTAATTGGTAGCCATTGTAGATGCTGCATTTCTGTAAAAAGATATTTCCACCTATCAAGCACAGTGTGTTGCAGTTTCAGTCATACAGATGTTTCTCAGAGGCAGAGCTGCTTTGGAGGCCGAAATAACCTTATTGGTTGAGTTAAACTCCAGTGGTGGCGCCTAGGAACCACAAAACTTAGGGAACTGACAATTTTGAATGCCAAAGAAGGAACTCTTGTCAAAATACAAATAGCCTACAAATCAAAATAGTAAAACCTCTACTTCTCATTCATTTATAACCATGACATTCATGGACCTTCATCTCAGAAAGTCAGCAGGTTGGCTAACTTGCTTATCTTATTTGACTAAGTTCTACATGAAGGAAGGTTTGAACCTGGAGGGTCAGCTGAGGCTATCCAGCTAACAAAGATAACAGAGTACAGCCCAGACCGCGGCACTGTGGTGTAGTAGCTCTGTGATGTTTCTCACTGTAGTGGCTGCATGAATGCATGAATTAAAGATTTTGTTCAGCCATTCTCTTAGTTGCAGAAACATTGTGCCACCACAGCCCTGGTGTGAACGTGTGTTTTTAAAGTCAAAATAGTTTTTAATTATCAGTAACAACTCAGCATTTATCCTAAACGAACACAGAGTCTTCTCAAATATGCCACATTAGACCTGTTGAAGCTACAGCGGAAGTAAATGTGTGACGGGTTAAAAAGTGCCTCCTTTTTCCTTCACTCTCTGCAGCTGTGAACTCTCGTTCGGCCCGTGTGCTCTTCCTCCTGGTCGCCCCGGGTCACCTCGTCTTCCTCTACACCATCAACTCCATGAGGGGGGGGCACACCACCCTGACGCCCATCTTCATCGCCTTTTACCTGGCTGCTGCACTACTACAGGTATCTAAACACTCTTGAGGAGATTGAAATATCTTGAAAACGAAAATGTGGTGATGTTCCAGACCGTTCATCACAGGCTGTGTGTTGTCTGATGTTCGGCACCTCCTATAAACCAGGTGTGGCGATGCTTTGTCTCTTTCCAGGTGATGATCCTGCTCTACCTGGCAGACTGGATGGTCCACTGGATGTGGGGACGCGGGATGGACCCTGACAACTTCTCCATACCGTACCTGACGGCCCTGGGTGACCTGCTGGGGACCGGCTTCCTGGCCCTCTGCTTCCACATGCGCTGGTTGATTGGGGACAGAGACACCAATGTGGGCGACTGAACGCACTCGACACACAAGCACACACGCACACACACAGACACACTCAAACACACAGGCAAAAATAAACACCCTGGCACGCACACACATTGACAAACCTCTTCTGTACGCCTGAACGTGATCTGAAACTGGACAACATGTACAAGGGCTAATCTCAAACGATACACCACACCTCGTCCCGTCCCGTGTAAGGCTCCAATCAACGGTAGCGCTGTCCTAGGGCAGTAATGTTTCATCTTCGGGACGCCAGGACACTGAAACACTGCGACAGCATCTCAGTATCCGGGTAACATCTGTGTTTGAACCCGGGAGCAATCTGAATGAACATATCGCCACCTCAACCACTGAACCGGCACACAAAAAGCCCCCTCCCCAGCTCCACGGACTACACTGCTCCTTCTTTATTTTACTAAATAACAGAGTCCTACTACTTTTGTTATTATTATATTATTATTTTGACAATGATTATTATTGTTGGTAAGTAATGCATTTGATATGAATTGATATCTGTTCTATCTGCTGGGCCGATCCTCATTATTTTCAATGGGGACGTTAAGCCCGACCATTTTTAAAGATCAACTTTTAACACTTGAAACCAAGACAAATAGAAACACAGACAGCAAAAAAAAAAAAAAAAAAAAAAAAAAAAACATACACAGAGAAGCCTAGAACGCTTAATCACCAAGTGCTATATTATGTATAGAGAAGCGAATGAAAATTATATGAAATGTGAATCTAATATATGTGCTTTAGTTGAGTGCATAGGGCTATGGCAGAGCTGTTTTTTCTCTCTCTCTGTCTCTCTTGGGCCTTGTGACTGTAGGAACAGGGGCTTTGCTGTACAACAAGGGTCCGGACCAGAAACGTAACAACTTTAATCCCTTTCGGCAACATCTCTATCACCGGATGGCTTAACTTTAGTCGGGACAGGGGCAGGCAATTGAGAATGTAACTTCCACTCTCACTGTTTCACAATCCCCAGCCTCTGAAGTGCGAAGCTGCCCTCAAGCGTCCACCAGATCCGGGTTCAGACCTCGGTTCACTTCCTTCTAACGTTAACCACAGCAGAAATGGATGTAGCACCTGTCCCCGTGATGGCCTCAGCAGTTCGAAAAGTCACACACAACAGGGGCCATCAAATCTAAAAATTGCAATTAATGAGGATTTTGCAGAGTTTCACACCCAAGAGTCTCTCTGCTTTCCACCCTCGAATCTCCTGTTGAGTCTGCAGAGGTTAGACATGCACTACTTCCTTGCAGTTTTTTTTTTTTTTTTTTTTTTTTTTTTTTGCCTACATCCTCTAAGTGCTGCGGTTATGAAACGTGCAAAGTCAGACTGTGTTTCTTCCTTGTTTACTCAGTGAGCAAACACAAACACACAGAGACAGTGGAAAATGGTATGTGTTTGTTCGGCTGGATAAAGTGCTGGTTGGGTACACGCACACACACACACACTCACGCTCCCTCTCTCACATACGTACGCACACCTCGCTGTTTGTTGAGTTCACCAGGGTTTGCATGTCCAAGCCAAAAGGTTAGAGGGGTCGTATTGTGCCACGAGCTATTCCAGGTGAGAATAGTGCTAGTCCCCTAGTAGAAACCATCCACTGGAACAGGCAGGCTGTTGTGTTGCCCAACCCAGGCTTACAGTAAGTGACAAGAAGGTCGACACTCAGCTGTGTACTGGAACAAGCCTGCAGAGATCAGCTAACTGACTGGCATTGCAATCAGGACACTCTGCACTGGCACACACGGTTCAGACTGCAGAAGTGTGTAAAGTTGCCTTACTCAGGATGTGCACTCCAGGGTTCGACTGACACAGGTTTTCAGAGTCTAATACTGATACTGATATCTCTGAGCAATATAATTCAATATTCAAAATCTGTCTGGCATTGGCATCTGGCAACTTATGCTCGCTGGTCACCTTACCCAATACGTGATGTGGGAATTGTTGCCAAAATCATCTCTTAGTGTCTGGTAGATAGCTCTGCCTAGTATGTGCTAACACTTTAGCAAAACAAAATCTCACTCAGAGTTTTTTAGGACCTGCAGGCACCACAAATCAGCCACGGACGCCAACTCATTTGATGATGCAGGCATGTACAGGGATTTGATTTACTCACCAACAGTCCAAAACCTTAAGCTGTCTGGCCAACTGTGCCCACTGCTTGTGAAACAAGTTACACACAAACTTTTCCGCTGAAAGAACATTTTTAGTTAAATTTTTTAAATGTTTTACAAATCCCCCCAAACAACCCTGGCAGGTTTAGACACACGTCGTCCAGACTCCGGGCTGCTACAAATTCTCATTTTCAGGATAAAGCTAATCAGCTACGATTACTTAACACGCTAAAGCGTTAATATGCGAATGGAGCTAATTACTGAAATCACAGAGCTGATGTAGCTGCCAGCTCTTTTGCCACATATTAGGTAAGGTGACTAGTGAGCTAAATTCCCGAAAGGTTGGTAGTGATACTGTTGAGTAAAATCCTGCCATGCCACAATGGAATGAGTTCTCTGGCAGTACAAAAATTATAATTAATAATAAAATAACAAAATTAAAAAAAAAAAAAACATGTTAATTCACTGCGATCAGAGAGAAAGCTCCTTTAAATCAAAGTTGGACAACACTGACTGCCAATAAGTAATCAGAGTTCAATATCATCCTGATGCTGTGTATCAGTCCAACCCTCGAGCACACACACACACACACACACACACACACACACACACACACACACACACACACACATAAACTGTGTCTGCCAGCAGACTTGTGCTTTGATGGCCTCCAGCTAAGTCTCTCTGTAAGGTCATAAGGTGAGAATGGAGAGGAAAGTCATGAAGAATAAAAAGAGTAAAAGCACACGGCTCTTTTGACAGACTGTACCGAGTACAGATGTCGGCCCAGAGGCGAAGCCCAGTGATTGTGAGTGAAACCTGCATGTGATGTTGATTTTTCCGGTGCTTGTCAGACTTTTGTTCTGTTTTGAAGGGGCCAGCAGAATGCATGTGCAGGGCACATAGTATGGATATGCAAAACTTGTTGATTATTTTATCCTTTAAAAAAATCTTATGTTTAGGTCTCACCGATGAAAAGTTATGTCAAATCTGTGAGATTTTACATTTAAAATTGTGATTTTTTTTTCTTATACATTCTTCCTTTCCCTAATCCTTTTAACTTTATGGTTTGTCCTTC
Organism: Myripristis murdjan; assembly: GCF_902150065.1. NCBI lineage: Eukaryota > Metazoa > Chordata > Actinopteri > Holocentriformes > Holocentridae > Myripristis > Myripristis murdjan. Next base: position 31,638,333 of record NC_043984.1, read on the forward strand.
ATGATTATTGTTTTGTGTCACGGACTTAAGCAAGCAACCACTGTAAGATGAAGCAACTTTAAAGCGCTGGTCATATGCAGAGTACTGTAATCTATAAAATGAGCACCAGGGGGTGCCACTGTGATGCAGGAGTTCACTGTATAACTTCTCTGTGCATCTCTGTGACCTCTGGATTCAAAACCACGTATATCCGCATTGTTTTGTCTCTACAACCTGTGACTTTATCCTGCTGTAAAGGTTTCATCCCTAAATCTGTTCACTCTCAGTCTCACTGCTATCTTACTGACCAGGTGCCGGCGTTCTGCCTCTAAGTCAATGGAAAGTTGTGAATACTTCTGTGGGGGCAAGCAACACTTTGTCTATTTATTTTTAGATGCACACAAAGCAAATTGTACATAGGATATTTATTCTATAAATAAGGTTGTTTATTTTATCATTTCATTTTGGCTCAGTTTCTTTGTCACCATGTATTTTGTAATTGTCACTTTTCTTTTCTCTCTCTCTTGCTATTTTTTTTTTTTAACAGGCCAGTAGAGCTTTTGGGCGCAAGCCACAATAGGTTGGTGGCGAGGCTAATGAATGGCATGGTGCCTAATACCAGTCTCAAAAAGAAGAAAAAAAAACAAAAACAGACAAAAAAAAACATACCACACTTACACACCTCACACACTCACACACACACACACACACACACAAACACACACGCCCTGTCACAGGGAAACCATACTCAGAAGACATAGAATGGCCTTAACCTATCAGAGCCAGGCTCAACTCAGAGTAACCAATCAGGAGCTACGCTCACCACAGAGTAGCATCTCTATAATTAGCTTTGATTAATAAAAGATGTACAGTAGATTGATTGTGATGTTGTAATGTTAATAATGACTTTATAAGGTGCAGTTATGGAGCAGAGGGGGCTGGTCGGGGATCCCTGCAGTCACAACCTTCTGTTCAGATGAATTTGCTAAAATGTCCCGTCAGCAGAGGGCTCTGACTGTGATCCATGGTTTGTGAAGGACTCAAAGGTTGAAAATGTTCTGATGACTGGATGTGCGGGGTGTTCGAAAAGTCTGGAATTAAGTTAACCACCAATGTGAAAAAGAAGCTGAATTGAAGCCACGCTTACATTTTGAAGAACATAAATCCTGGAAAACATGTGCAACAAGACAAAACACACTGTGTCATTGCTCCCTGTGATTCCAGACTCTTCCGGCACCTTGTATTACCAGTGTAACACCCAGCCTTCCCACCCATCACCCACCTTCTGCCTTGTTAACCTCAAAGCTTCTGACCCCTGAACCCACAGGGAACCATGCTGACGCTCAGGCTGCAGCTCTCCATGTGCAGCACAGCACTTTGCAGAATCAAACCTCAGACTCCCATAATGCATGTCTGGCAGCAAACCTGGACTCCATCCTATCAACTGTTCTGGATTCACAGCAGCTGCTTTTACAAAAAAAAATAATGTAAAAACCTGTGCCGTCCCACTCAGGCCGAGCTCTTTGCGTTCCCTGTGTGTTCTCATGTAAACACCCTTCCTCTGTGAGGCTGGAGGGAGCCTCTCTCCCTGCAGGACTTTGTAAATTGCTGGAAATAAAGGACTATATTATTTCATACCATTCCTTTGCAGCACTGTGTATTTCTTTGATTTATTTTTTAGTTTGTCTGTGATCCAACAGTTTTTTCAGCATATAACCAGCCACCAGACACATTTTCAAATACAGGGACGTTGTGGAAGGAAAGCCCGCTAAAGCTCAGTTCACACTACATTTTTTTTTTTTCCAGAACTGAGTTTGACCTTTTCAGGCTGAGATAAATCTTTACTGCATGAACTGATAGTGTCATAATTAGTATACATCTGTTGTAAGTATATGAAATTATGGAAAAGTTAAAGGGAAAAAATCATAAATTAATGCTTTTCTGGATTTGTCAGAGACTACACTGACTACATTTACATGCACATTAAAGTCCTATTTTTGCCCTTTGATTAATAGAATGATTGGCTTCTGTTTTTTTTTTTTTGTTTTTTTTTGTTAATGAAACTTAACTCATGCCTCAAACTCTGCCGAAGAAATACAGCGAAAGGGATAACTCAAAACAGTTATTTGTGTCGTTCTATGCATTTATATATACTGGTCCTGATCTCATGTAATTTTCCTTCAGTTTGTTTCCTCTGCTGAAGCTCAAAGCACAAAACCTGGATGAATCAAAGATAGTGACTACAGTTGAAAAGTTTGAGGTGTGTTTGAGTAGGTGTCACCACTTGTGAAAACATATGATCAGATAATCTCTTACCTAGTAACTTTATAATGATAATAAATGAGCATTATTACTAATGCAAATAATGCTATGGTACTCCCCATGTTTTAGTCACAGTAAACTCTGAAAATGGTCTCAATATTGGTCCATGTATTAGCATAATTTTTTCTAAATAAAGGGAGTCACTGGATTGGGAAAAAGAATTTTAATTACTAAAATTAAATAAATACAGCATAGACCGCTATTAGTTTTAATAAAGTACATAAAATTAATCTTTAAATACATTAAACAAGTTTCAAAATCTGGAACACACACGTGGTATGTGTATGCATGGGTGCAAAAAGGCCCAGGATAAATACAGTGATTGGTCCTTGCAGTGTATAGTGTCAAGGTGATCTACAGTACAGGATAAGTGCTTCATTAGTGGCAAATGGCTAAGCCCGGATAGTAGGTTTATTAGCAGGAGATGAGCAGAGGGTTGATGCTGCTGGTTTGGCGGCTTGCAGACGGAGCCAGGTGCTTCTCTGTCCTCTTTGCGCCTTCATCGTCAGCTTGGTCTCTAAGCAGATCACTGGAGGACAGCTGGACACAGAGTGCATCGGCCACCTGCAGGACCTGCGACGGACCTCGATAGGTGAAAAAAAGGAGAACAAGAATGAGAAGCTATGTAGTGCACACATAATATAAGATGTTTAATTCAGTGAATTATGAGTGCATCAGAGTATTTTGGGGATTGTAAGATTACAGACGAGGCCTACCATGTCCACTCCTGCTGCACATATCCAGAGTGTCCATCAGGATCCTCCCCAGAGCCCTGCAAGATTCATTCTGCAAGGAGAGAGATTTATGACTTATTGTTTTTGATGAGAGATGACAACAAAACAGGCCAAAAATATCTAAAATCACATTAAAAAAAACCTTTCCATTCACACAATCAGCATTAAAATACAGTCAGAGCCTTTTAGTAAAATTGCAGGTAAAACAATATTTAACAAAGTACATAAGAAAAAATTGAAAAAGTTCAAAATATAGAAAAATAAGCTGATCATTTGAAAAGCTGAATGGAGCTTCTACAAAAATGTATGAAAGAAGAGAAAAAGTTTACAAATCTGCAGAATCAGTTCTAAATCACTGAAAATGCTTGACTTTAATAGGGCCAAAATACTTTTGAAAAATTAATTTAAAAAAAAAAAAAAAAAAAAAAAAAAAAAAAAACTACAAATACTAAAAAAATCTGCTCAGACATCCACTACGCCGGAACGCCATGGAGGGAGTTGAAGACGAAGTTGAATATTAAAGAAAGAAGAGAAGTAAGTATAAGTGTACAGTTGCACTAATTTAACACAAAAGTCAGTATTGAATAACTACAGTTCAGCACCACGGACAGCATCTCAACTTGTACACTAACAGTAACTATAGTTCAGCACAATGGACAGCGCCTCAACTTGTACACTAACAGTAACTGCAGTTCAGCACCGTGGACAGTGCCACAGCTTTTAAACCGCTAACAGTAACTACAGTTCAGCACCATGGACAGAGCCACAGCTTGTACACCATTAACAGTAACTACAGTTCAACACCATGGACAGAGCCACAGCTTTTATACCGCTAATATTAACTACAGTTCAGCACCATGGATAGAGCCACAGCGTCTCAGGGTGTAGCTAACAACAACAGCCAATATTGTGTAGGCTTATAAGATCGGCAAAGCTGATTATTTCTGTGGTCATAATTCACTACTGACAAAGTGTGAAAAAGTAGCACATCCCAATTCATCAAGTCAAGGAGGACAAGACACTCACATCTTCGTCTTCGTCTTCTTCACATCTTTATTTTGAAATGCATTTTTTTTTTTAAATCCCTCTGTGCAACTATATTTATTTTAAAAATATTTGAAAATTGAAATTGTCACTTTGGTCTATGAAGGTGCAGCCTTTTTTAAATAAAATATCATACAGAATATTATAATCTGATATTGATGTGTTTATATTATTTCTATTATTTACCATTTATGTTATATTTATATTGATAATATAACATGATACTGATGTGTCTTGTTTGTTTTTGTTTGTTTGTTTGTTTGTTTTTTTCTGGCGTGGCAGCACATCCTTTCACGTGTGTTATTTTTTTCAATCTATTTCTATGAGGAAGAGAATTCAGATACCACTAACTGGAACATTTCAGAATTACAAAATACAATGCACTTTTATGATGGTCCAGTCCATTTAAATATGCCACTTTTATGGACAGAATACAGCAGCTCAGGGATGAAGCAGAAAGGCCCCAGAACAACAGAGACGTCGGATGTGAGTGTAAACACTAGAGGGCACTAAAGAGCTGAGAGTCGACGTAGTTCAGGTTAATGGTAGAACTTTGTACTACCTTGTATGTGTATTCAAATAACGAAGTTCTGCACACTGTATAACCCTCAGGCATGTTTGTATGTGATTATGGAAACATTTTGTATTTTCATGTTGCTCCTTCTGTAGCTGAATTTGTATGCTCTTTGTAATTCAAACAGACTGCAAAGCACTTTAATGCAAGAATCGTCCTGTCCTCCTAAAGCAATACTACCACATTTTCTGTTTTCTTTGATTTAGAATGTAACTGTATGCCCACTGTGTTGTTAATTGAATTCTATGTGTATTTTCTTTATGCCACTTTTATATTTTGGTTTGTCTTGGAAAAGACGTACCTGGAATCTAAATCTCAATGAAACAAAAGAACGTTTAAAAAGGTGTGCATGTGTTTATGTGTGTGTGTATGTGTGTGTGTGTGTGTGTGTGTGTGTGTGTGTGTGTACCTTGTTGCGGAGCTGCAGCAGGAGTGTGAGGGCATCTGTCAGTGTCTCCTCCAGCAGGGTGAGACACCTCCTCTCTTGGTCCTCCAGCCTGGCCTCCTCCTCCGGCCTCTGGCAAACACCGGGAGGGATGGAGGAACGTCAGACAAACTACAAGACGTTTATTTGAGCCGTCTAGGTATTACAACTTCAGTTTCAGCAAAAACGTCTCTGAGGTTTAACTCAGCCAAAGAGATTTATTCTGCCTCTGACAAATGTTTGGAGAGTTAATGTGTGAGCCTAAGGCCAGGTTATTGAATAACCAAGATAAGGAACATTTTCTTCATGCATGTAAATAGAGTTTACATGCGCAGAGCCAGTGATGTTTGCTCTCTCACCTTCTCCAGTTCAAAGGCTCTGTTGGTGACTTCTGGCTGGGTTTGGTTCTCTCCCCTCCAGCTGCAGCGCCCCCTGCTGTCCAGAGAAGTGCTGATGCGGTTTTTATCATGCAGATGACCCTGAGAGAGAAGATGGTGGACGCCAGGCTTCTGACATCTGCAAGAAGAAGAAGAGGCGTTGGAGCGGAATGTGTGTGTGTGTGTGTGTGTGTGTGTGTGTGTGTGTGTGTGTGTGTGTGTGTGTGTGTGAATGAAGGAATGGGCTTATGCTAAAGACATAATGTGTGTTTTGGTGAGGATGTGTGCTCGCTTAGTGTATTCTTGCTGTGTGAGTACATGCATTCCGGTGTGTGTGTGTGTGTGTGTGTGTGTGTGTGTGTGTGAGTGTGTGTGAGTGTGTGTGAGTGTGTGTGTGTGTGTGTGTGTGTGTGTATTGTATGTGTGAAATACCTTCACAAGGATAGAAAAATAAAAATAATAATAATAATAATAAAAAAAAAAAAACCTCAACATTTTGCTGGCTCTCACTTTCACAAGGGAACATTTTAAGATTAGGATTTGGGTTTAAGGTTAATATTAGAATTAGGACTAGATTTAGTTTATGTAAAGGTTAACAACCTTAACCGTGTAATAGTGAAGGTAAAGCACTACACGGACGTTTAGGGAATTCTGGCATTTAACATTGTTTTCTCATTTTTAGGATAATGCTTCTTATCCTGTAATTACTTCAGAAACCATACTGGTCCTATTTTGACGTCTTGTCAAGAAACATGATTGCATCTGTTCATCACAAATATTGGTTGCATTAGTGTGTACAGAATATGTTTGGTAACTTAGAAGTCAAGGCTAACTTACCCGAATTCACTTATTCATGTTCAAAAAATTTGAAAAGCTGTACAATAAAAGTATTGTTTACTCTATTATAAACATATGCTTGAAGGAGGCATTATCATGCGCATCAAACTGCAATCTCTCAGAGACACAAAGACAAATCTGGTGCCAATCCCTAAAAAAAAATGATGTAGTCCTTTAAAGTTAGATTGAGGTGTTAGAAAATGTATGCAGTCACCAGGACGTCCTCACAGGTATACAGCAATAATACAAATATGTGTGTGTTTGGTGTTAGCTAACCCTTTGCCACAGCCATGCAGTCGGCTGATGAGCTTCTTCACCTCCAACAGGCAGTGTTGACCTTCCTCCCTCTTCTTCCCCCTGTCCTCCTCCTCTTCATCAGATGCAGCTCTTCCCTCCACTGCTCTTTGCAGACACTCTTCATCTAAAAAACAGAGGAGATAGATATCCAGAGCTGATTAGCTGGACAAAAATGATCCAGTGGTGAAGAATTGCCAGGTATACGTGTTGAGGACTGAAGCAGTGATAGAGAATTTGCAGCTATAGGTTCATTTTTGAAATGTGAACTTGACGTGACAAACTCTCTTATATTTTACACTCTTCTGACAATATTCTGAAAATGTGTGTATTTTTCCTGAATGCTTAACTCTGTTGCCATCAAAGGCTGTAGTGAAGATTTGCACAGACAACAGTGTAAATATTGGTTTGGCTTTGGGAAATTTGGATTGTGATGCACGAGCTGTATGGGGTAATTTTGTTTTAATTTCTTGCCTTTTGTGAAACTCTAAAAAGTGCCACTCATTGACTTCAGTTGTTTTAGAGAAATCCTTTAAGAGGTTACGCTAGTCACCTACCTGTGTGTTTTAGGGAAAAACATGCTTCACTTGTATCCCAACCTTCAGAGGGATGACAAAACTTTCATTTTTGGGTGAACTGTATCTTTAATAGTGGCCAGATATACCAAAGCAATATAGTTCACCTTGACTGACTAGCACAACTCTGCCTCTTGATGACCACACTGTGCAAAAATGATACAGCAGATCCCCTGTAGTAAAACCTAAAGTTGTCATGTTGGACCTCACATTGCGCTGTGCAGCCGATCTGTGTTCGTTTCAGTGATTTGTCAGGTTTCCTGCCACTCACCTGTCTTGCTGCAGGTGTCGTCTGCTCCCATTGGGTAGCGAGATTGATGGGCGGGGTCAGGGATGCAGGTGCAGCAGGATCTGAGGCAGGCAAATGTGGGACATACTTCAAATACCATGGCAATCAGCTAATATTGTAGCCAATTCTCAGAGATTCCCTCTCTTTGAATGTGTGTGTGTGTGTGGGCGTGGGCGTGGGTGTGAGTGTATGTATTAATGAATGCCTGTACTGAGGCTCCATTAGCAGGTTTGGGCCTGTACACTGAAGGCACACACACAAAATATGCTCAAGTAAAAAATTGTTGCCGCACACCAACAGAGATCTAGGCCCACTTGATCAATGTGCTATTTATTTCTAGGCTACATATTTTGCAAGTACAAAAACTTGGCTAATGCACATATGTTTGTTTGGCATTGCTGCAAATCACTGACATTACAAAGAAGCCCTCATTTTTTCCCTCGTTATCGTAAAGTTCTTTGAAACTGACTATAAAAACACTGATAAAAACTTGTGTGTTCCACATGCATGAGGAACCTGACAATCCATTTTGACAGGTACATTAATATCCCACCTGTTCAGGATGCTTTATTTGCATCAGTTGTTGATGTGAAGTGGGATGGATGTTTGTGTTCGATGTTTCTTCAGTTGTGTGTTGTTGAAAAATAACCCCAACTGCTTTTACCCCACATCTTTATTTAGATCAGGTTTAATTTGTGTAAGTTAACCTGGGAGCTTCAGCACATTGAATTACAAATCAGTGGGGCGGGGAAGCAAATGCTGTGTAAATGCATGCAAAAACACACTCATGCACTTTCCATCATGCACCCAAGACCACACACACACACACACACACACACATACAGAGTCACACACACACACACATACAAACATATGTCTCCAGGGTTTGGGTACCTGTACCGATGCAGTTCAGCCTCCAGCTGGGTGATCCTGGTCTGGAGCTCTGGGACAGACTGAGCCTGCTCCTGGATCAGCCGAACTCTCTGCAAACCGAGCCTCAGAGCCTCCCTGGCCTCCTCTGCTCGCCTCCTGATCAACATTCAACATCATGTCATCAGTCCCCTCCATCTATCCATGACCTCACCTTTCCCCTGGTGTGCATATCAATTTTTGCCTACGTAATAATGACAATTCTGAAAATAGTTCCAGTTCTAATAAACCTGATTTGAGTGTTCTCCTTCCGCAGCGCAGACTCCACTCCTTCAAGCCTGCGAGCCTGCTGATAGGCCCAACTCAGCTCCTCCTCCAGCCGCCGATTGAACTTCATCGCCTCCTCCAGCTGGCCGTCACGTGAGGAGCGGATCAGCTTCAGCTCCCTGAGGAGGGGATCCCTGCTGTCCCGCCTCTTGGTTGCCTTCCTCACCCCATCTCCTCCTTCTGCTACACTCCTCTGTCCCTTCACTCTGTTTGTTGCTGCCAGTTTTCCCAGCATGAGGGAACTGGGAGTTACCGTGGTGTCAAGGCCAGAAGGAACTGGGGGGCTGCGGTTCCTCTCCCGTTGGAGTGCGACCTCCAGGGCCAAGCAACGAGCATCACTCCCCTGCAGTGCTGAGCGGAGGTCCTCTACCAACTCCCTGAGAGCTGCTGCCTCTTCTGGAGCCACAGGGGGAGAGGAGACGAGAGGAGAGGAAAGGAGAGGTTAAACCTGTTAAAGAGAATCAGCACCACTGTAGTTCCAGAGCTGCTGCATCTCAAGTTTTTATCTTAAATGTCAGCTCGGTTCATTTTTCAGTTAAACATTGATCCTGGTTGAGAAACAACAGCATTCCAGTGAAAATGGGAACAGATCATGTGTCCCCCGTGGATAGGATGTCCTTCCTACAGTGAGTCATCCAGCAGTGAGGGGCAGCCTACCTGACCATAGTTCAGGCATCACAGATCAGGCTCAATCCCTAAATATTTCATGTCAAGGACCCCAAATAGATACACATTTGAGCAAGGGCCCTATTTTGACAAGTTAATAATAATCAATAACCAATCTATAGTAATTAATAACTGTCCATACAGCAGCAGAGCAAAGTGACACCTACAAAAACACCCTTAAGCATTCTTTCATTAAGATACCCTCTAGGGAGTGAGATAATAGTTAACATTTAAACTATACCTCATATAGTTTTACCCTGCAATAGAAAATAACCGTGAGACCATGAGAGTGCTTCCGATGTAAAAACATAGACACAATAGAAGAAAACACACAAATACCTGTCTCGTAGTCTCCAGCACCGATTCTACTTTTAGCACTTTTGTTCCCCAGGCCGGTTTGCTCCTTTGTCATGTCGAAACTGACACACTTTCGTCGCCGGACGCGTGGCCACCGGAGTCGTATCTGGCGCTCCACCAGCTCGGTCTGCTCGGTGACGGGCAAGCGCCAAGCGCTCTCCCCGGTGGCTTTACGCGCGCTGCGCACACGGAAATACCCACAGAGCCGGGAATGGAAGTCTTTAAAGGACAACTCACAAGGAAGTCCCGAACACACATCCCTAAACTCCTCATCATTTTCCTTCTCCTCTCCATCTCCAGGTCCTCCTCTCCTCCTGCTCTCTCCCGCTTCCTCTCCGGTGAGCCCCAGCACGGAGCAGAGCGCAGTGAAATCCTCCGCCGACACCGTGTCGTCCTGGTTGGTGTAGGCCAGGTGGTGGAAAACCTCCTGCAAGTATTGGTCTATCCCGGTGGCCAAGACGACGATTTCGTTCTCCACGCTGGGATCAGGGCAGTGGTAGTGGGCCAGGGTGCCGCGCAGCCACTCACTTTTACGCGCAGCCCGCGGCCACGATGGAGCCACCGCGCCTCGTTCCATGCCTATATTTAAAATGTTTTTTTAAGTGTTATCAAGTTTTAAACAAGCAGGTTTGGGGGATGACAAAAGTATGCACCGAATATTATGAAGCCAAAAGCCAAAATGACGTGGAAACACATTCAGGTGAGTTCCGATGACAAGTCATTCCCAGGAAACCTCACCTTGGATTCCTTCCTCCACGGCGCATCAAGTCAAGAATGACATCCGATCCCATCTGCTGAAAACGGCCCAATTAAGGACGCGCGCTCTCGACTCCACCCTTTTGCGCACTGGCAATGTTTGAGGTTTTTCACATTATCCAGCATGAGCGTCATTTGTGTGTTTTAATTTCCATTATAAAAGAGATCAAGCATGAAGCAGAAATTGCCACAAAGCAATCTGGAAACCAAATCTTTAAATTCACATGAGGGCAAACACTGAAGGCCATTGTTCCCTTTCAGAGAGTTTGATGACTTATTAGTCTGTTTATTAGATTGTATCTTAGATATTAGAAATGTATTCCATACACGCATATTTGTAAATTCAAAAGTTTTGCCACAACTTAGGGCTTTAGTGAAGTGACACCTCTGTCATCTATTGACAAAAACACAACAAAAGGGTCCAGAGTCATGCCAGGTCTCAGTTTGCATCTTTACTGGAATTTATCTTAAGTGGTTCTGAGTCACCACCTGTGCCACAGGAACAAAAAGAAAACAAGAGGACACCTGATACGTAGTGCCTTCCCAGCCACCACTCTCTCACACACATACCTTCACCTAGAAGTCAAATGTGAATTCAGAGTTTGGAAACTGAGCAGCTTGGAGCGGAAATACCTTTCCCCACCCTGAGATCACCACTGCTCACACACCTGTCAGCCAAAACAAAGAGCCTGTCCAGGATTACACTCACCTAAGCATGACTAAACTAGACACTGCTGTACATTAGTCCACAGTATACTGCACTTAACTAGCCCCCCAAAAATACAGCACACTACACAACACTGAACTACACTGTACTGAACTGATAGTATGCTGCACTTTCCCACACTGAACTACACTACACCACACTATATTACACTTTATGTACTAGTACTGTACTCCACTGCTTTACAACACCCTATAAGGAATACTATGCTACATCAGATGCACCAGACTCAACTAAAGTATACCGCATTATACCACACTACACTACAAAAAGCTGAACATGCAAATAAAGAAAAAGTTATTTATTGTCCATGAATGGAAAATTGTTTTGTACACGCCCACATATAATAAAAAAAAAAATTAAGTTCCACAAGCCTTACATTTTTTAATAAAAGCACAAGGGGAAGCTAAAGATGGTACTGCTAAAATACCCAAATTATCAAGGGACTGTCTAGTAATGTGTAACGCTGTCAGAGCTTAGTCTTTTTTTCCCAAACACACACATCACACACACTTACAGTATGTTTAATGCACTGCCCATTAAGGTGAGTCACCCAGTGCAAACACACTCACAGTGGGAAACCTCCGAAGTTGTTTAGTCTTTGTTTTGGTAGTCAGGATTCATCCGCTTAAGGGAGAATTTTATGTTTTACAGTGACTCACCTGGGGGTTTTACACTTGGAGAGGTGTGTGGCTGCTCTCTGTGTGTCCTGCTGTACGATGTTCTCAGAAGATTACACTACCCTTTCCAGTACACACACACACACACACACACACACACACACACATATAAAAAAAGATATAAAAAAGACTATCAACTGTTTCACTGACCCCTTTTCTCAGACATGTGGAGACAAGCAAAGCTTAGCAGCAGTAATCTAGCTGCAATCCTAAAGCAGTGTATTGGAAAGTACGTTTTTCCCTCCAGGCTTCTAGGGGAACATTTGCGATAAGATTATCATGTTTTTGTTCAAGGTTGGGCACTAAGGACAAGGAAACATACACACTTTATTACATAGAGTAATGCAGTTGTAAATTAAAATGAGGGGGGACCTTTGACTTCCAGATGATCACCATTGTTTTTTTCAGATTTAATGAGTTGTATAGCATCAATTTATGCAACAGAGATTTATCTTTGGCTGAATAAACTTTGTTTGGGGTGGATTTTCATTCTACCACATACCTGCATACATACACTCACACAATTGCCCACACACAAGGAGCAGTGAACACCCCTCAGTGTAGTTATTATAGTTAACCATTAGCTGTCAGAGAGAGGGTGGGGTTTTTTGTCATTTTAAACCTGTAGCCACACATCCCAACCGATAGCAGCCGGAAATATCACCGCTGGTAATGGGTTGAGTGGATCAGTCGTCACTCGAGGGCTTCATAAAGAACCATGCTGTCCTGGCAGCCGTGTGTGTTATAACGTGCTTACTGAAGTAGCCTGCAACAGTGGGTCAAATCCTGTGTGACACCCTCCTTCTGTCTGTCTTCACTGGTATTTTCTTTTGCGCAGAAGCTTTTTTTTTTCTTTTAAAGACTTGAAGACTCAATGATGAGCACCATGAAAGAAGGAAAAGGCTTATGCTAAAGACATAATGTGTGTTTTGGTGAGGATATGTGCTCGCTTAGTGTATTCTTGCTGTGTGCGTACATGCATTCCAGTGTGTGTGTGTGTGTGTGTGTGTGTGTGTGTGTGGGAAGGGGGGGTAATTAGCAGTTAATGTGTTGCTTAAAGCCAGCTCATTCAGCCCTGCTGTCAGCCTGCCTCCCTCTGAGAGCCAAACCTGCAGCTGCTGCCTGCTCTGGCTGAAAGGGCCTAATCTGAAAATGAAAGGATGGAGAGGAACAAGCAGAGGGCTGGTAAATAAGTGGGGTTGGGGGTGGGGGTGTAATGGAGGTGTGTGTGTGTGTGTGCTCATGCATGCGTGCCTCGGTGGCCTGTCGTTCACCTTCGAGAGGAGGAGTAAAGCAGTATCAGCACTGATAGGGGTTTGGGTTGAGGCTTTGTGTTCGCTGCCATATGGCCCACCGAGGGTCAACACTGGACAAAGGCAGCCACACACTCCTGACACAAACACACACATGCTGCTGCTTTGAAGTGGTGACACTGACCGATATGCCATGCCCAGTTCAGCGGGGGCCTTGTCCCAGTTTAACTCTGCTGGGACCTTAAGGTCTCTAAACGTGAGGTCGCAGATACTCACCCAGTTTTCAGCATTTGGTTGGCCCATCCTCAGTTTAGTGATTTGTGGCCACATCCTTGTTGTTCTGGACTGTGTCACATGTCAAGGACAGACTGGGGGTTGCACACAACCATCTACATAGTTCTTGAATAGTGTTAAACCCGCCTTTGCAAAGATACAGTGATGCAGTGGCTTTCAGGTGCAGTGGATACACAAAGCATCCACTCACCTTGACTCTCTGTGCATGCTGCCATGCTACAAAATTAATTAAAAATGTGTAAAATTCAATGACAGGAAAATAGAGTTTATAAAAGTATTGACTCCCATTCTGTGCTAAATTTTAAAGCAGTGGTTCACAATTGGTCTAGTGTCCATATTTACCCAAAGTCATTACATCACAGCACATACATAGTTTAACTTCAGAGAAATTCAATTTTATTTTGGAAAGAGAAAAGTGAAAAGTGCAATACACCTTTAAAAGACAAACTACAGAAGGTGCTATGAAGACTTAAAACTCAGTGGAATAATAAAAAAAAAAAAAAAGACATTGCAAATGCAACTATGGATTAATTCAGGCCTCCAGAAATTTGTAAGTTCTAAAAGTAAAACATTAATAGGCCTTATAAGAACAACATCAGGACAGCAAAATATTTAGTTGAATAGGATAAAGAAAAGAGACTTTTTCTTGAGCTATGCTGTCTGTGGCTTGTTATGTTGTTATGTTATGGTGTCTTCAATCATGGGAATACGTTTTACTTATATTATACTATATACATGATAGATTACTTTATACATTCAGTGTAATATTTGTGTTTGGCCAGATTGAGGAGACAGCTAGCTTTCTCCCCATCTTATGAAAATGCTGTACTGGATATTTGCCACTATTCTACATTAAGTTGATTTTTTTTTTTTTTTTTTTTTTTTTTAAATACAAAGTGTACCTATGGGTTCTGCAGTGAGAATCAACCTGCGGTCCACTTTGAGATCGTGACCCACCAATTAAGAACCATTGTTTTAAAACAGTTCATCACATATGGTAGTAGATAAACACTTTGAATGTCAAATTCTAGGTAAAACAGGCATGTATTTAGCTTGACAAACATAGAGTTTATTGACTCTGTCTCCGCAGATTTCCTAAACCAAAGGATGGTAGAGTTTTTTCAATCCATAAAAGCGTTTAATCCCTCCATTGAAGTTAATAAAGACTGTTCTATTATCATGTTTCTTACATGGAAGGGTTATCATTGTTCCCTTCAATAGATCTTATTGGGATTTTAGGGTGTAGTTTACAGCACAGTGTGGCACACCTGTGGCATGGTATTTGATTCCAGTTCAAGTGGTTTCAAGGGAAAAAATAAACTATCCACATTCCATAAGTATATATAATGAAAGTACAAATGGCATTCTTTTCAGTATTTTTTTTCTGTCCATTTACCTCATTGACATTTGCTTTAAAATTACAGAATAGAAAGATCAGTGATAGTGTACAGTCTGTACCTGTGCGGAGAGATAATGGGTTTGAATGCTTTTCAGAGCCTCTGTATAAAAGCTATAGTGTGTAATCCGCGCTTTATTTTGTGATAGAACAAGAAAGCTATTCCCAGCGGAGCACAAATCCTGAGTGTTTGGGTGATCTCACTACTTTGTGTGCTCAGGTGTGGCTATCTAGAGCGTCTGGAATGAGACAATCACTGACCTAAATCTCTGGCAAAACTTTTAACTCTGAAATATCAAGGAGGCTTTACGCTTTGAATATGGCAGCCAGCAAAGCGGAGAACCGAAGCTTGGTGCGGGTTGAAAATGTTGGAGATGGTAACATAGTTTAAAAGAGGGAGGCTGTGGTGGGGAAAAAAAGGAATAAAGAATTGCAACAAAAACACAAAGGCAGAAAAGAGGACAGGGAGTGTGGAGGAAAGAACAGATTTTTAGATTTTAGTCGATTTAGATGGCACCCGTAACTGCAAAGTAGAATATGTGTCAGTTCCTGCAGATCACCAAAAATAAAGAGTACAAGAGTTAAAGAGAGAGATATAAAGGATTTTTATAGAGAAGAGAGAGAGAGTACAGAGGGGATATCATCAGTGGAATAGAGCAATGCAAGGGACTTCATAAAAAGATGAGATTTTTAGTCCACAAGAGAATATTTTCTAAAGATTATTAATTTGGTTTAAGTGAAAATTATCATTTTCTTGTGCTTAATTGCGAGGTTTTAACTCCTCTAATGCCACGATGAACGGGGTGAGCATGAGTACACTATCATCTGCAGCCTCGATTTGACAACCGTCACCCAACACAGTGAAAACAGACGACAGCGACAAAGCAAAGTACATCAAAGCAGACAGACAGGACAGTTTCTCAAAGTCCTTCAGTGGAAACACTTCTGTGGCGTCCAGATGGTCAGACGTCCTTGAATGACCCACACTCCAGTTATTTGGTTACTGATCATCAACTGTGCACATTGTTAAGTCACCCAAAGGACATCTGTCACCTTTAAAACCAAGACGCAACCTCTCAGTGAGTGTTGTTACGAACCTGTGTGTGAAAGCAGCTCCTCACAGGGTAGAGTGCTGCAGTTTGACTTCCCAAACACTCCTATTCAGTTTAATCACAGCACATGTGATAAATGAAGTGTGTGTCAACACGCACCTTGACATGAGAAATTAGGTTAGAGCAGTGGGGGTTGGAGTGCACTTTTTCAGTGGAGATGTTGATTTACGATCTGTTATTTTCTGTGTGTGTGTGTGTGTGTGTGTGTGTGTGTGACATTGTAAAAAGTGTGTGACAAAGTAAACATTTCCTCATTCCTCAGATATTGAAGGAGCGTTGGTCTACCTTTGAGCTGTCCCACCCGTGTACAAGGTCATGGCTTGAGACACACACGCATGCATGCATGTACTTGCACACACACAAAGACACACAAACAACCACACATGCACACACACACACACACACACACACACAATCAATTTGCAAGCTGCATTCCTGAGAGCCAGTGAAGAGCCCGGTTTGCATGGAGGGAGAGGAGATGAGGCATGTGGCTGCAGGCAGAGCGGCAGGTCTGAGCTGCTGCGTTCACACGGCTGGGTGTGACCGCAGACACCAGCACATCCTACCTGAACAGGGCTTTACTGCTGTACCGCTAATGGTACTACTACAAATACTACTGCTGCTGAAATTGCTGCTACTACTGCAACGACTACTATGACTATTACTACTACTGCTGCTAAAGCTACTTCTATTACTACTCATATTGTTGCTGCTACTACTGCTACTACTACTGAAATTACTTACACTACTAATGCTGTTTTTACTATTTCTGCTGCTCTGCTGCTGGTCCCACACTGGCTTGGGGCATATCCAACCCTGTTTCATGGAAGTTTGTACAATAGTCATGAAATTTAATCTACAGTTTTCTTTCCACAGACACAAATTGTCATTTTTTTCATATTCATTGACACCAATTTACTTTGTGTCCATGAACACAAACTTTCCTTGTCATGCACATTTACATGAGTTTAGTTAGTGTCTTCCGTGTCTTCTTTCTCATTAAAAATGTTTCCGTAAAAATGTTTGCAATGAAGGTTTATTTTTTCTTCTAATCAGGCGTAAAGTTTTTGTGTCATACCTTGACAGTTTCGACTGCTGTCTCTGCAGTCATCATCAGAATGGTCACGTGATGTTGCTGAGACGTCTGATAGGTGTGTTAATATCCAGGTTGTCATTCCACCTGAGTGGTGCATCCCAAGGACCAGATAGACCCGGAGAAGAAGTGCAATGTCATCTATGAGATCCCGCGCCTATCATGCAATAAAACATACATCAGAGAAACAGGGAGGCCATTCAGTTCACGCAAGAAGGAACATAGAAAAGAATGCGAAAGGGGAAACAGCTGGAGCGTGAACCCGTGCAACGAAAGAAAAGGCAGAACAAGAAAATCTGAAGTCAGCCATCTTAGATCACTGCAAGAGGGAGAACCACATCATGTACTGGAGGCAAAGATAATCCGCACAGAAAGCAACAAATACCATCGTTGGATTGCTGAAGAGGTGGAGATCTGAAAGCGTGCCCCCAGAACTATGACCCGGGATGAAGGAGCCTACCAACTTTCCCACACCTGGGACACAGTTCTACAGAGACGGACCCTACCGTCTGGAGGACCGTCAGCCAACAGGGGGCCCCACACCCTGTCAGCAGAAGGACCGATGGACAGCAGGGAGAAACGCCCTCTGGTACCTGGCACCAGGGGGCATAGTCATCCCACCACTCAGGTGGAATGACAACCTGGATATTAACACACCTATCAGACGTCACAGCAACATCACGTGACCCTTCTGATGATGACTGCAGAGACAGCAGTCAAAATTTCAAGGTATGACACAAAAACTTTAAGCCTGTTTAGAAGGAAAAAATAAACCTAAGTTAAATTTGTAGGCAAAATGAACCTATTTAGTATGTTTGCAATTCATATTCATATCTAAAAAAAAAAAATCTTCTCAAATGGCACACCTGAAACAAAACCTGTATCAAACAGGGGTCTATGATCTAAACTGTATTAATTTCTTGACTTGACATAATTGTATTTGAGAAGCTGTCTCGTGGAGCATCTACAGTCATGGGACACACTCAGAGTGAGAAGAATTAGACATTTTCATTGCTATACTCCCACCTGTTGGCTGAAAATCGGTACTGCCATCTAAAGTGAGCACAGGAGTGAAGGCATACTTTGGCATAAGAGAGATGTGTTGTGTTAAAGTGTGCCTGGTGCCTGTGCGGGTAAATCAAGTTGTAGGAGAACAGGGTTTGTACATTTTGGGCTGAAGATGGTGCTAGAGGAAAAGTCATGACCTCACCAAAACTGACAAGTTTTCTTCCACTGGATAGCAAAACAAATCTCATGGTAACCCAGCCACTAGATTTTGAGCTGGCAAATATGACATTGAGGCCTGAGGATGGTGCCAGAGGAATAATGACGGGTGGAGTGGATCATCTTTCGGGGAATATGAATGTACCTGTCGAGTAAAATAGCTTGTTAAATTTAATGATATCTTGTGCACAGTTGACATTCAGGTGGTTTTAAAACGCAGATTTCATTTTAACCTACACTGACACAAAGCAGTTAAAAAGCGGCATCCCACCCTGATGTGACATGAAAACAAATTGTCATTGGCTCAGTGGAAGTGATGTTGGCCCAACTTATGCTGCTACCTAAGGCCTTTTTCATTTCTCGCCTCCTAAAGTAAGGGATTTTTTTTGTACCTCTTTGTCTCCTCCCCTCTCTGTCCTTCTGCCTTGACCTGGAAATCAATCTCAGTGCGCCATCTTTAAGGATCTCTCTTTTTTTTTTTTGCTGCAAAGATCAAGATGTTATTCTTCAGAGATTTTTAGGGGCTTAAGCATCATATCTGTACCTGAACAGAATCAGCTCTGGTCCAAACAAACACCCTGTGTTTTAATCCCGTCACCGGCCCAACCCATCATTTTTCCAATACAAAAAATATCCTGCTGATTCTGCAGAATACAGCTGAATTGTCAGGTGATGGACCAAATGCAAACTGATCTGCATCATTTAAGAACTGAAGTTCAACTTCAGGATGTACAACTGAGAAATGAGGAAGGCCTTAGCTGGAGAAATCACAGCCTACATTATTCAATCAGGAAAAAACAAAAAGACATCTGCAAAGGATCCACCTGTGTATCCTCGCTCCTCTCTCCTCCAGCAAGCCTCCTCCTTCCTCACTCTTCTCACCTCCAGATGTATATTAGGAAATGAGACATCCTTCAAAGTCTGATACACTGAGATCGACAGAGAGGAGAGGAGAAGGCACAAACAGGAAATCGAGAAATGAAATAAGCACCGATCAGTGATGAAATTGGATGACCCCAAGTGAGCGGAGCTAAGAAGGAGGAAATGGATCAGCCACCATGGCAAATACATGACATCAGTGCAGTGGCGGATACAGAACACGGCTAATGGGTGGGCCTAAAAAATTCTGGATGGGCGTGTTATTTCATTTTGTGTAAACAAGCCGAGAGGTTGTAAACGAACATAAAATACACGTTGGAAAAAGGACGTTAAAACATTTATTTATTTAGTTAGTTATTTTTTGGTCTTGAATCTGATAGGGTGGGCAAGCTGTCAATCTGGGTGGGCCTACGCCCATCCAGGCCCACCCGTAGATCCGCCTCAGCATCAGTGTACTACAACATATGTATATCAAAAGAAAAAGGAGATGAATATTAAGGCAGAAGCTGATTCAAGTTTGTAGCTATGAACAGTGCAGCAAAATATCAACTATTCCCCTGATTTGAACCACTGCCATTAACCCTCCTATTATGTTTGGGGTCAATTTGACCCCAGCCAATGTTTAACGTCTCTAAATAAATGATTAACATCATTTTTTTTTTTTTTGCTTCATATTTAATGAGTGTTCCTAATGTAATGGGCACTACCAGGTAAACATGAAATTGACATGATGATATATTTTCAATGTCCTGTACACACTTTGTAACGCATTGGTTATAAATAACAAAAATCGTTACTTAGAAATAATATAAAGCCATTAAAACACCAAGAATTAATATTTCTTTCCAATTTTAGATCAATCAGTGAGATTTTATGGTGATTTGAATATTTTTCCATTGTCGTGTAATAGGAATACTGGATGTATAAGTAGGGGTGGTGGGGAGTTATGTTTTATTTAAAGGGCTATTTAGGTCGTCAACAAAGAAACATAAAGTACTTGACACATAAACTTTGATAACAATTTTAGTTATAATAATTTAGTGGAGGTTTAAACTTCAGGGGTCAAATTGACCCCAAACATAAAAGATGTTCAAAAATGTGAACATAACAGGAGGGTTAATCTACTCTTTGTTTATATACCCTTTTAGGTATGTTTTCTTATCCGCCAGAATCTGCGCATACTGCACATTAACAGATGGTGGCGGTAATGCTCCGTTAAAGGGCAGCCACCCGCCAATAAAAAGACGAAGAAGAAGAAGCCAAAGAAGAAACCCGGCGACGAGCATCCACACCGGCAGTCTGATGCCAGCATCCTCCGGCTGCACTTCACCGTCACAGTGACAGCCGACGAGTCCGCCCTGTGTCTCCATAAGACCGGCCCGTCACTCGCCTAAACAGCAAAAAAAAAAAACGGTTAACTTTAACTTGCATGCTCCAGTTCCCAGAAACAACCGTAAAAAAAACGAAGATTACCGTAAAAGACACGGAATGGAGACGGAAATACATGTGCCCGTCGGGTCGCCGGTCATTAAAAAAATCCCCATTTTCGTGGACGAGCACAACGTAACGGACGGGGCGATGAAGATTATTAAAGAGCTGAGACCGGCGTGGGACATGAACCACGTCAAAACCAAGGTACCGTGAGCCGCCATGCTAGCTGTGCAGATTATGCCGTAGCATCATGCTAGGCTAAGATTGACAGCTCGGTAGCATCAATTGAGCCCTGACTTGCCAGCTGGAGGAGGCCCTTAAGTAGCTAGCCGCTCATTAGCTCAAGCCTTATTCCACTGAGTCAAACGATAAGACGCTTTCGATAACTTTCCTGAATAGAAACCTACATTTATTGATGTATATTCTCTGCTACGACGAGTTTATACCAACTAAGCGTCTCGGTGTATATTAAGCTAGCTAGGTGCTGACAAACTAAGAAGCCGGTAAACTAACACCACCTTAAGCTGGGTGTCGTTCACCCAAGGGTTATCAGAAACATGTATTATGTATTTATTCGTATGCTTCAGTATCCTACTTGCATGCAGCGTTAGCTACATGTCCTTAGTGCAATGTATGTAGTTTGCTAGCTAAGGTTACGTCTTATTCATCGTGAATGGTGAGCGTCTGGAGAGTCACGCTGCTGGGTTAGCGGCACAGGGTTGCCAGATGGGTGTGACGTGGTGAAAAGCTTCAAGTCGATGTGGAAAGATGGTGAATGTTACCTGTCAGCTTTAAGGAGGCCGAACCACCTCGGCTGGCCAAGAGACAGCTAACAACACTGACTCCTTGGTGTTACCTTGCGTCTTACAGTCAATGTCTTTCTACTGTTTGTCATCAGTGCGAGTTGGGAATCCGTGCTAATAATAGCACGTAAGTTTTAATGGTGAAGTGAACACTGCTTCCTAAAGTGGGGTTTGGGGACCACCAGAGGTGTCGTGAGAATTTTCCAGGGATCTCAACCAGACTGGGGAGTAGGGGTGCAGGATATTATCAAATTTGTAGGGAGGCCTAACCACCTTAGCCTGGCCAAGAGACAGCTAACACTGACTCCTTGGTATTACCTTGGGTCCTGCAGTCGATGTCTATCTACGGTTTGTCATCAGTGTGAGTTGGGAGTCCGTGCTAATAGGACTGAGTTTTAATGGTGAAGTGAACACTGTTTCCTAAAGTGGGGTTTGGGGACCATCAGAGGTGTAGTGAGAGTTTTCCAGGGATTTCAACCAGGCCAAGGAGCAGGCCTGCAGGATATGGACAAAATTTCAAACCTTGATATACATACACATCAAATATCTCGATAGTGATATGGTAGGTCTATGGGTTCACACTTACTTGAAGTGTGGCCACAGTGAAAATGAAGCAAACTGCACTTACTTCACACAGTAGTTTATTGATCAGAGCAATCACTGTCTTTGGCTGCATTCAAAATAAAATAAAATAAAATAATAAAACAAAATAAAACATTTTGCTGCAACCTCTGTGTCAACACAATGCTTTGACAATATTTTAAGTGTAACAACAGTGAAAATCGAGCATTCTTCAAAAAAAAACAACATAGTAATGCCTAATCCATGTAGAAAAAGCAGTTGCTTCACAGAATATTTTTTTTGATTAGAACAGACTAATCACAGTTTTAGGTTAACCCTAAATTTGATATCATCCATGTCATTGGCTTTTGAGATATTAATATCATGCATGTCCATATTTATGTAACGATATGATATGATAACAACATGGCATTATGGTCTACCAAGGAGTAGTATAATTATTATATCACTTAAATTGATATTTCACTTCCTAGTTGTTAGCACAAGATAATGCATGAGGATGAGTGTTTTTATTATAGGTTTCACATTTCCCAATTACTGTCCTCTCTGCCTATTGTATGAACAGTTAAATAGTCATGTATTTGATCCATATCTAGCAAATTAAAAAATCTTGACAAATGGGATTCCACATGACACAATCCCATCAAATAGAGTGGGTAGTCTGGATCCATTTAGACGTCTTTGATATGAAACAATTTGGCTTCCCTTGATTGAAATCATTCCTTGATCGGCCTTATTCTTTCCAGATCAGATACGTACTCTGTTGAAAATTACAGTGGACAGTGGACTCACCGATCACTTTGGTCTGCCTACTTAGTGCTGAAAAGAAGAAGGAAAAAAAATAATCATTTTCTCTTGTCACAGAACAAAAGTTTTAACAGTGGTAGAGCAACACATTATATGGTAATGCAGCATTTTGTAATAACCTTACCAAATGTAATAAAAAAAATCCTTCATTTTGTAATATCTTGCTGCATTTTGTTATAAAAACCTTGAATGCAGAATGTAATAAATTTAAGAGATGCACTGATACACTTGTTCACTTACAGTCAGATTCTCTTACCTGAATTTTGATATCTGCCTGTGTGAGCAATATGCAGCATCCTATTAAATGTATATATTGTCTTTTGTATTGCACACTGCACAGTCACCTACAGTATATTCACCTGTTCACCTGTATGGCGAGGGGAAAGGGGATGAGTTTTTTCGACAACATGTGACATCTCCTTATTTCTCCCCTTAGTGACTTGTGGCGGTATCTGGTAGCCACTACATCTCTGATACCAATAGCAGAGCTCTTTTTTCTTGAGTGTTATTATAACTATTGTTGTTGGTGTTGGTGGTATTGTGTTAAGGTTATATTAAGGTTACATGAGACTGTAGTAAACCACACAGCTCTTCTTAGGTAACTAGCTCTATCAGTTGCAGACTAAAGGGTTTTTTTAAATGGGTGAAGAAAATCGCTTGGCCTTAATTCAGTTTCAGTGAGAGGTGAGCGCAGGTGAGCGTTGTTTGTGGGCGGAGTGGAATGTGGGCTGGCCCTCGTAAAAAAGCCGCGCCTATTCACACACCCGTGTCCTCGAACAAACCTGAGTCCTGGACTACTGTGGCGCAGAAATCGCCCATTTGTCCAGACAGTGAACACTCGGTGTGTCCTATCATGTCAAGGGGTACCATCAAATGGTAAAATTCACCAAATGCAGGTATGGAAGCCAGCCAGGAGGTACCCCTGTTATCATAACAAAACTAAACTGGTCGTCTCCCTCCTGTTGCGTGGGTCTTCCGCCCACAGCCCACAACCACCTACAGTTTTTACTTTGCTTTTTTTTTTTTTTTTTTTTTTAAAGTGCTTACTGTTGGTGTTTCTCCTTGCTCCTGAAGCGCTTTGGATGTTGTTATGGTTACAACACGCAGACCCAGGACGTGGCGAGTACAGCAGAGCGGTAGCATGGAGCTACATAATTTTTTTTTTTTTTTTGTCCCCCACCTAAAAGTCCTTTCATGGTCCACTGTGAGCTCCGCCTGTGCGTCTGACGCATAGCATGATAGGAGACAACACATTATAACAAATTTATTATTCATAAAAACATCTGACTATGAAATCTGGATTCGTTAATGGATCAGTAATGTCAGTCCAATATCTGATGGGTGAATTTTGTCAGTATTGCCACCCAATACCAATATTGGACTAGATCAGTCCCAGCTTTAATAAATTTCCTCACATATTGTTGTAAACATATTATGGCTGTTACTACATAGGTTCATGTGGGAGTTGCCCTATTCTTTCTTATAATATGCCACAACTGCTGTCTTCATTTACATACCACCAGAGAGAGGTTAAGGTAAGGGAAGAGTGAGGGGAGTGTTTATAATACATGATCACCCCGTCTCCTGCCCTCAATAGACAGACCGCAGATAATATTACAAAATGCTGTAAAATTGATTACATTTGATTTGATTACATTTAATACAAAATGTGGCAAGTTATTACAAAAATGGGGGTGTTTTTACAAAATTAACAAAAGTTATTACATTTTGGGAAGTTATTCCAAAATGCGGCATTATTGCATAATGTGTTTTTACAAGTGGTAAAATAGAAACAGTGGATTAAACATGATACGCCAGGTGTGTCGGCCGGAGTCCTGCCTGAGCTCCTGCATGATGTAAATTGGAGTTCGTCTTGTGTTTGCAGTGTGCGTTTAGTTCAGGTGATAGAGACTGTGAGGTTCACAGGGAAACACAAATTTTGTTACCAGTAACCATTTGATCCTGAATAGCTGTTCTTCAGCCACAATAGAGGTTGTTGATTTTAAAAGTTGTCTGCATAGGTTTAGATGCAGATGTTCAGTGTTGTTTTTTCTGTGTTTGTGCTAAGATATGGAAATTGCAGAGTTTTATGCTTAGCTTCAACCATAGTAAAACTCCCAGAACACTGAGTCTATGCAACCTGTCACCCCCTCTCAAACTTACACTTTGTCTCAGTGTGCTGGTGAACAATCCATTTTAGGGATTCACCCGGTCAGGGAAAGGGAAATGCATAATTGATTCCCACTAATAGGATCAGGTGACTCGTGTTTCATGGCAAGGTCAAACTCTTTAGGACGGCTGCGTATGCGGATATGATGGCATCATTACGTTTTACGAAGACGGAGGATTGAGCTGTTTTTAAACGCACCTGGGGTAACTGTGTGTTTACATCAAGGGATCCCACACCCCACCCACTCAGACCCGTGGTGACTGAGAACGTGACAGTGACCGTGTTTATCTCTTTTTCTATAGGCCAGACCAGCAGGGCTTTTCTCAATGACTGCCACCCAAACAGGCTTTGTCACTGCTGATGCCTTTTGTCTAACAGACCTCGTGTAGACCAGCACAGCTGCACCACTGGCAGTGTATTCACAAACCAGTAGACAGAGGAGGATGGAGTGAGGAGCGTGTGTGAGATGAGAGCAGAACCGGGTCATTTGGTTGAGATGAAAACTTACTGAGCGGCGCGGTTCGTGTTTTGATGGGAATACTAAGAGCAGAGTGTGGTAAAGATGGGCAGGGCAGCACTGTTCACACAAACACCTGACTCGCCTGGCCACCTGGACAGGAAGACATTTACTGTAAAAACACACTGCTCACTTCCCAAACATCTTCAGTATGCACAGCCAGTTCCAAAAAACACCACAACATACTAACAACAACAGTGTCCTCTTACAGCCAGTTTTGTCTCATGCATTAGGCAAAAGGAATGAGTTTTGCCAAAGACAAGCATCACTGTGCATTCAGAGCAAAACACGAACACCACAGAGCGCAGACTGTCCTTCATTGACAAACATGATGGCACTGCCATTGTCCTCTGCAGGCAGTATATGGCTGAATGTTTACCTCTGTCTGGGTCTGAGCTTATCGCCGTCTGTCGACATATTGATCGCTGGTCTTAGTGGTGCATTGTGTGGCGGGTAGACAGGATCAGTCATGTGGTAGGAAAGGCGTGTATGCTTGTGTATGTACAGTCATAACAGGGATGCCTGTGTGCCCATCTTTGTGGTCAGCCACGTGTGGAATGCCAGTAATGTGTGGATGGGCGACTGCGCTGGGGGAGACGCAGGCAGTGTGTATGTTGTTATTGTGTTCACCGCGGTGGGATCTACTAGCCCACTGGCTACTGGTGTCCACTGGAGTGATGCTGTCGCGGCACTGAAAGCCCAGCTCCAGAACGAGACTGCTTTTTGCTCATGTTTCATTTTAGAAGAGTCATTGCACCTGTCGACTTGATGCCGCAACATCTCCCTGTAGGAGACTCAATGCCAGCAACATAATTCTCACCAAAAAGATGAACAAGTTCAAAACATGAGTCAATGAGCATCAAATAAAGAAGCTGTGATCTAAGATTTTGAATGTTGACCTCTAAAGGTCCTAACATTTCATAAACTACTGGATCAACCAGAAAGTTGATCTGGTAATCTGGAGGATCGGGAAAGTAGATCCAGTAAATTGTAAATAATGCAAATGTATAGTTAATAGCCAGTTTCCAAAAAAAAAAAAACATATCTATGTGATGTTACAGCTCCTAAATGTAGCCACAGTGATCTGTTTTGTCTGTCTGTGTACATTCATTTCAATTAATTTTCAAAGAGCACTGTCCGTTGTCCAGACAGGGCTGATGACACATCGGTCCCATCCATCAGATTTCCATCCAATTTGACAAACAGAAAGTTTAGTCATGTTTAACTTTTTTTTAAAAAAAATGCAGGGATTTGCCTCCATCTATTTTGTTTTGGGGGAAATCGTAGTGAACCCTGAAACAATGCAGTGTACACCATCAAAGGATTATAGAAGCAATTAGAAATGTGAAAGCCTGGTATAATCTTAGGATAATTAAAGGGTATCCAGGTCAGTTTTTGCAAATACTGTACAGTTTTTTTCATATCTCTGTAAGGTAGTGCTGTTATGAGCAATGCCTTCTCGGCATGTTTTCTCCTTACCATTTCATTCTCTTAAATCAATCAACAGATGAATATGATCAAATATTCTGTCCATTTTCTGACAAATCAGTGAAGCTGCATTAGTTTGTCCACTAACCACATACACTGCAAAGGAACCAATGCAGTTAATCACTGAGTTATTTCACACAGTTGAAAATGTCTAGAACCAAATGTTTACATCCATAATGTATGATGCAAATGCTAGACCAAATTAAGTAAGTTCAGTACAAAATATTCAAGAGCCACCTCAAATTGTCATATGACTGGATCAGTGAAGTTTAATGAAGGTTAATAATCTGAAATCAAAGAGCTGGAGAGGAAATATACACCAGGCTGTATTATTAACAGTGTCTGTAGTTGCTGCATGTGCTTTGAAATGCAATAATTAACCTGCACTTCAGGCTTTGAGGATCAGGTTGTAGTGCCGACTTAAGAAACAGACTGACACACTGAATGTTATTATTTTGAGGAATTTTGAAGACGCCTATTGACAATGAGTATGTGAATGTTAATTTATTTGGAACTGACAACATGCATTCAAAGCCATGATTGTTGACTCATGGCCACAGACCAAAAATTTAAACATCAGATTTTTTTTTTTTTTTCATCTACTGTGCGTCAAAAAACTTAGATGTGTGTTATTTAATGTGGGGGAAAAAAAATCAGAATTGAGACACAGCTGTGTAGCTAAATGTAGACTGAGAAACCGCCAGGCAGTGACACAGATATCTGTGGGGTGAGAGCATGTTTGGTACTCCCTCATTGAAGACCAGCGCCCACGATTGATCTCATTTTTAGATGCACTTGTAATCGAGCCGACACAGAGCCGTTTTATGCACCGTTTTTGTATCCACTGGTGCAGTTGCGGCTGCCTCTGATCGCGTTTTGGGGCTGGTCTATTTTAAAATACTTCTTTTTTTTTTTTTTTTTCCTGAACCAGCTTCACTGTGAAATGTGTAACTACGCTATTTAGATTAGTGTGAGTTTATATTCACAATAAATAAACAAAATCTCAATATGTTATATGATCTCATTATTTGCTGAGCAACAAATTTCAGTTTACCAATTGAAATGAATGATCGGTTGCACTTGTCTACTTTATTTTCTCGGGGTTAGATCGCGCTGTTGTAGCCTAGTTTACCTGGCTGGTCAGGTCTGTGCCTATAACTTAATATAAAAAAATAATCTTTATTGTGCCAGCCTTCCCAGAGTTTACTTTCTCGATTGAAGCTACTGACTGAAATGGAAAAAAGTGAGAAGATAGAAAAATTAAAATACTAAAAGGACATACAATCCATTAGATGCATGGCTCACTTGTAACTGAGGTAAATAACAAACAAACAAACAAACAAAAACATCCAGTCTGAACAGTATGGTAATGGGAATGTTAATATGGGAATGATGATTTTGCACCACAATATTAATTTCATTTTCTCTAAAACAAACAAAACAAGTCTTTTTTTGCTTGGGTCTATATCAAACAAACATATTTTCTAATGTCTGGAGAATATGGCCAGGCCATCTCTGCAGCACCGCAATACTTCATTTACAATTGTTTTTTTTTGTTTGTTTGTTTGTTTGTTTTTTCTCGTCCTTTTTACCTTTTTCATCAAAAAATTGCAGCACCTGCAATTTGGATAATGCACTTGGCCATATTATGATTTCAATAATGCTTAGATGAATTATTCAGCTCTGTTAAAAACAGTCCCAGTCCCAGTTAAGGCTGACTGTTGCTGCTCTGCGACATCTGTGCTATAAAAATAGCTGGAGGACATTACGTCAGCGACCTGAACGTGACATGACTGGCATGGAGCAGGAACACACGGATCAAGGCAGTGGACATTGGCCTTATGCGTGTCAACGTGTGACTCACTCATCTCATGTAGGTCAGAGGTGATGTCATTTTGACAGTTACACTTCCAGAGTCGGCCATCTGCACTGATACTCCTGACCTAAACAGAGCTGATAGCTGCATTTTTAAAAGAAAAAAAAGTGAGCGAGACTCAACAGAGA
Source organism: Myripristis murdjan (assembly GCF_902150065.1). Lineage (NCBI taxonomy): Eukaryota > Metazoa > Chordata > Actinopteri > Holocentriformes > Holocentridae > Myripristis > Myripristis murdjan. The sequence continues at coordinate 31,667,215 of NC_043984.1, forward strand.
TAGGCCTGATGAAACAATCTTCCTGCTAGGGCTTTCCTCTTGTGACTGTCACTTTGCTGCACAGAGGCCAAGGACATCATATCATTTCCTCTGTGTAGCTCAGATATCTGCAGGAATGACGTGACTTCTTTTCTCCCCTCCCAGCTCTTCACTGATGGGACCACCAACAAGCTGGTGGGCTGCTACCTGGAGGACACCCCTGAGGACATGGTGCTAGTCCGAGTGTACGGGAACAAGACGGAGCTCATTGTGGACCGAGACAATGAGCTCAAGAGCTTCCAGGTAAAAACAACAGAAATCAAACTGGAATGTAAGGCCGGGTTCAATCAATCAGTTTAATTTTTTCCCCCTTAGACGTGAAACAGACATGACAGACCACTGGGGCAAACTCACTTAGTCTTGCATGACCAGCTGACAAGCAGAACGGTCTCAGTGGAAAAATCAGCCGGCGCTCCAGACTTGCTGCTCCTCTCTAATCTTTCTGTGTGTTTGTATACAATCCAGGTGCTGCATGCTAATGGCTGCGCTCCTCGCCTCTACTGCACCTTCCAGAACGGTATCTGCTACGAGTTCATGGAGGGTGACGCCCTGAGGACGCAGGACCTCAGCGATCCCTTCCTGCTCAGGTCAGGGGTCATCGCACTGCTCACTGTTTTGTCTGTTTTTGCCTTTTTTTCAGCTTTTTTTTTTTCCAACAGTGTGTTAATTTGGTGTGATTGATAAAGTTACAGTGGTGCTGATTAGCTGGGTGGATTCGTGTTACCTGGGCGTCATTGTCAGGTGTGTCCCAGGTGAAAGCCAAAGAAAATCAACACGTTAATGAGCTTATACATATTTTATTATCTGTAGTAATCAGCTGTGTCTGGAGGCACAGAATGAGGAAGAAAACCAACATGTTCATCAAGAGAATACTGTGTTTTAAGTGACAAGTTGCTGGTGAATCTTTCCTCCACCAGCAAATCAGTTAGAATTAGTAATATTATTATTATTATCACGGTTATTATTGATAGAAAGTATGATGAATAATAAATCTAACACAGTGGTCTCAGTTTAGGCCTTATTTTTATCAATGGCCCTGATTTTCATGTATTAATTATTATCTGGAGTAATACCCAACTTGACTTCATCTCCAGGTCTGAACTTGAGCTGGGATTACCGTCTGACCAAAGCTGATAGTATTTGTTATGCAGCTGCATGCTTTTCATGAATCGCTTACAGCTGGTAAATCCCTTTTATGAATCAGGAGAATATCTGCCATCATGATAGTGTGCACTTAAGCGGGATTAAAAGTGCTGGTGCCTTTTATGAATACAGGCCGAGGTGTTGGATGAACAGTGCATTAACGTGTTCAGATTCATCCTGCATTTCCCAATCATTTAGATAAATGTCATCATAATCATTAAGCTCAATTACTCGACTTCACTTCAGGGAAATATATATTTTATTGCCATTTTGAGTGTATTTTCACTTTTATTGCTGCATTTCTCAAAGTAACAGCAGCTAAAAAGTACTGGTTTGACTAGGCACTCATCAATCCAATGTTAAGTATCAGTGTCATAGCCAATCAGAATGAATTTGAGTCTGCAACCAGAGTAAACATATTTATAATACATTTATTAATTACCAGTTCATCATTTTATGCAAATTGAAATCAGCTTTGGTACTTAAACACTTTACTCTGTGTGCACTGAGTGTGTAATACAATATGTGTGATATATTAATTTACCATCAGGCTCTTTCCAGGAAGTTTGAGAGAGTTTGTATTCCTCATCCAACCTTGGAGATAAAAGTGTCTTAGCCTTGAAGCAGGACTGTCTGTCTCTGTATTTTATATGTAATAGTATTATAACTGTATTTAACTTTCTGTCAGATATCAGTGTGTTGTCTGTTGCTGAGAGTGAACTCTTTCTGACTGTGTGTGTGTGTCTTGTCAGACTGATAGCCACGGAGATGGCTCGTATCCACGCCATCCATGCACACAACGGCTGCATCCCCAAACCCAGCCTTTGGATCACGATGCGTAAATACTTCTTAGTGGCCACCGAGTTCACCGAGCAGGCCTCCAATGTCAGGTGAGATTTGGCTTCTTGGTTTGTGCTCTTGCCTTTAGCTCTTTAAGCAAATTAATAAAGATGCAAATAGCACAGCAAGCACAACCTCATTTGGATAGAGGCAGCCGTCCATGACCCTGATATGATCTGAGAGCACTTTGTCAGCTGGCTTCATCAATCATCTGCAATGCATTTTGACATTGTTGAACAACTGGGCTCTCCACAACACAGGAACTTAGGTTGACAAGTAAAAATTGATTTTTCCATCTAAACATTGGATTTGCATTTGATTTTTTTGTACTAGTTTATCTAGCTCTTTGTATAAAATTGACATCTTGCTCATCACATCAAACAAAGGTAGAGTTGCATTTTGCACAAAAACAGCCTTCTTTTTGCGCACTCAAGAAACTAATCTGTTTGACAATGATAGTGCATTTTTTATTTAGACATGCAGGCATTACATGTGGTGTTAGTTTTTTTAAAAAAATATTTAAAGCCTTTTTCCTTGCATTTAAAAAACACTAAATGCAAGAAAAGTGATTTAGCTTCCAAGGGTGTCAAAGGCAACATGTTATGAGTCTGACAGCTTTTGATCTTTAGGCTCAGGCAGACATTTGGGTAGATGGAATTGCACTGGAGATGAAACGTGTTGGATTTTTGTGAGGGTCAGCAATGTAAAGTAATAATTTCCAGGCCCTGGAAAAGTTACAGGAAAATGACTGTAACAGTAATGACTTGGTGAAAGAATCATTGTGGTGCTTTGGAATTTCTCATGTGTGTGTTTTATGCATCAGTTTATCTGTCTGGTGAAAAAAGTTGAAAATAGCTTATTACCTTATCTACTTTTTTGGTCAAACTTTCACAACATTTATAGCATTTAAAACAGATCTTTTTAGTGGCAATTCTAAAAAAAAAAAAAAAAAAAAGATTCTTTTTGGCATGGAAATGTAGCTCAAATGTATAGCGAAGTCAGGGAAAAGTCACCAAAAACCACTGGCAAGAAAGTTTATGAAAAGATGGAGAGAAAACTGATTGTCCAAGCAAAGCAGTTTAGTTTGGCCAAAGAATAGACCAAGGGAGCCAAGGGAGTTCAGCCCTAAGACAGCCCTAAGTTTCTGACTTGGCACCAGACGTTGTAGAGCTATCAAAGATGAGCCTGTTCATAACCTGGCCCGCTGCCCAGCTCCAGCTGATAACTTTGTTCTGATGGCTATTAGGTTAAGTCCAGCGAGTGGCTTATATAACTGTAACCATAATAGCAGGCTGGATTAGGGAGGCTGAGGCATGCAGTGGGCCAACAGATGTTTGCATAGCTCTGTTTATCAGGTCACTTTGCTCTCCTCCTCGGTAACAGAGACAGCTCAAATGTCCTGGATAGCAGACATTTTTTTGTACAGTGGTCTTAGGCAGACAAGAGGGGGGAAGCCCAGATGTTGACATCCGTCTTTGAAGAATTGTGAAAGATCTGTCTCGCTGTTTTGTTAAACTGTGCTTGCCTGCTGTGAGCCGTTCGGTAAACACAGAAAAAAAACACACTGGCTGGTATAATAAAGCTGCCTGCAACAGATCCACGGTTTATTAGTTGGGGTTTATATGAGACAGAGATTGAGCAAATAAGTCTGAAAAAGATGCAGCAGCAGGTTAAGACAGACTCGCTATAGGTACCCAGCTGTCTTAGCAGAAAAGGTGTGTGAGAGGATGTGTGTGTGTGTGTGTGTGTGTTTCCCTCGAGTACCCTGTTTCTCTTTCTCTCATCTCCTGCTATCAGGCTGACTGTAGATTATCCCTGTAAGCCCATTACCTTGAGCAGAGGGGTCTCTGCTCAGTGAGGCAGTCTGATTGGTCAAGACACTTCCCCAGCGACTTAACCTTTTCTGTGCTGTCCACTGAAACAGACTGACAGAGCGGTCAGAAGGCTATTGGTTATCCGGTAAAGTCAGGACACACTAAGTGGCAAGTCTTGGGGTGGACAAAAAAGTGAATTTCGCTCTTAATGCCACCATCATTCCACATTTTCAAAACTCATGGAAGTCAGTGATTCAGTGGGAATCCAGGGTGGATTAGAAATAGTTCAGCCACATGGCACATACAAGCAATGAACAGAGACATGGACATAGCATGGACAAACATATAGATACAAGTGAATACAGACAGAAGTGGTGCAGGACAGCGTTTTCAGCTGAAGAGTGGACATACTGCAGTTGCATGACTCATAAAATAAAGGAGGTCATGCACACATAAAAAAAGAAAACATAGCCTAGCGCTTTAGTTGGCTAGACTAGGTGCTTGATAACAAGATTAATTTTATTAAAGAGTTGAAAAAATTATCCACGCTCTGAATTTTTAAGCTCGTTTGACATATCCTAATGACACAAAGCCTGCAGCGGTATTTAAATATTTTAACATTTAAATATCAAAATTTGGGCCAAAATGAGACGTGTAACTGCAGCCTAAGGGACTCAGGAACACAATGCTGCACCATGACTGTGTGATCGTCTGCTGAGAATTTGTTTCTCTGTACCTCTGTTCCCCAGGGGGCCAGCAGGCCAACAATCCTCTGATGACTGTGTGCTGCCTGTGCATGTTGGCCTCGGTTGTTTTTATCTCTCTCATGTTCCCATTCTGCTTTCCTATGATACCAAAACAAGGGCAAGGCTGCTTGTTTTGGCCAATAACAACCCAAGAAAACTAGATTAGCTGTCACTCTACTGTCTATACATGGCCAGTGCTGTTTATTTTTAGCGACAATTTTTAATCAACGTGTTGAATCTCAGCTTACGTTTGGTCTTTCTGACTTGCCATGTCTTTCTCTGTTTTTTTTTTTTTGTTTGTTTTTGGCTACCCCTATCCAGGATCCAGCAGGAGGTTCCCAGCAAGGCAGTGCTGGAGCAGGAGATGCTATGGATGAAGGAGCATCTGTCTACGCTGGGATCCCCTGTGGTGCTTTGCCACAACGACCTGCTCTGCAAGAACATCATCCACAACACCAAGGAGGGTAGGTCGAGCGTCAGCCAGCCACAACAGCCCAAATGATCAGTCAGAGGGAAATCTAAAGCATCTTCATAGTGCCCAGAGATTAGGTGTAGTGGTTAAGATTCCACATGGGCCCTGGTTGCCTAGGATCAGATCCCAGAAGAGCCTTCCCTCCTGTTTCTTTCAGCTTCCCTACAGTCTCAGCTAAGAGAAAACAAATGGAGGTCAAATGCCCACTCTCCTTAAATTTAAGAAAAAAAAAAAAAAAGCAGCAAAAACTTAAATTCCATAGCTGAAACATGATATCGTTTTAACGCTGAAGTTTGTTTGTATGCAACAGAGCCAGCGGCCAAATCCAGCCAAAGAAATTTTCATTCATTTATTCATTTTCCAAATCGCTTATCCTCACAAGGGTCACGGGGGGTTGCTGGAGCCTATCCCAGCGCTCATTGGGCGGAAGGCAGTGAAACACCCTTGACAGGTTGCCAGTCCATCACAGGGCAGACAGACACACACACAATGGCATTCACACACACAGTCACACCTAGGGGCAATTTAGTATCTCCAATTCACCTAACCTGCATGTCTTTGGACTGTGGGAGGAAACCGGAGTGCGCGGCGGAAACCCACGCAGACACGGGGAGAACATGCAAACTCCACACACAAAGGACCCTGGGTGGGAATCAAACCCAGGACCTTCTTACTGTGAGGTGCCAGTGCTAACCACTACACCACCGTGCCGCCCCTAAAGGAATTTTGTTTAATCATTTTCCCAAGGAAAAAACAAAACAAACAAAAAAAAACTTTAAAAACATTTTTTCTTTCTTAGAAGCTTTTAGAAGGATTATAGGCAGTTTTTGAGAAATGCTTTGAGTGGTAGAGCTGTTAGAGTTCAGAAAATCACTCTGCCTTCATCTAAAACTCACCTGTCTCTCTTTGTAGCTAATCAAGTTCTTTTGAAAGTGTCTGATGAATGCAGTTTGCTATATACAGTTAAAGCTTCACCGGGCAACTTCTCATGTCGGCAGACCTGAGTGGCAGCCAATGATAGCTTTAAGTTTGAAGGATCTTTATTATCTAGAAATCAACACTACTGCCAACTATTGTAAACTGTGAACTCCCTGTATTTTATCAAATGACATTTTTAAAGACCCATTCAGACATTTTTTTTTTTTTTTTTTTTTTTTTTGACTGAGACAGCTGATAGCTGATATTTGGGCCAATATTCAATATCTTTAAATTTAAAAAAAATACCTGTTATTTAAAAAAAAAAAAATCAAGAAAACTATTACCAGAGTAAGTATCTTTTAATGACATGTCCAAATAAACAAAATTAATAAAGAGAATATTGCAATTACAAAATAAAAAAGATGTCACACAATATTAGTCTTTTAATAATACAAAGACCGAGAGGATAACCATGTCATATCATATTGAATATTAAAAAAAGGCAGGTATTCAGTTGCCTGATAATTTGGTTAAACCCTATGCCTTATACCTAAATTTTTTTGGTGAGTTGCTGGGGATGGAGATGGTTTAAAAAAAAAAAAAAAAAAAAAAAACCTAAACATGTAAACCATTACATACCTAATATGTATGATGTGTCCTGTTGTCCCTGTAGGTCACATTCGCTTCATAGACTATGAATATTCCAGCTACAACTACCAGGCCTTTGATATCGGCAACCACTTCAATGAGTTTGCAGGTTTGTGAAACTACTCTTAGGAGGCTTATGATGCCAAAGTTTATGTTATGTACACATGATACGCCTTTTCCAGCTTTAAGTCTGTGTGTGTGTGCGCACTTGTTCAGGTATGAGTGAGCCCGACTACAATCTGTACCCAAGCCGAGAGCTGCAGATGGATTGGCTCCGAGTTTACCTGCAGGCCTACAAACTCTTCACCAAGAAAACTGAGGAGGTCAGCGCTCGAGAGCTGGAGACGCTCTATGTACAGGTCAACAAATTCGCTCTGGTGAGGAAGAACATCCCGGCAGCACATCCACACGCACACATTTTGCCCACACACAGTGTTTCATATTGCTGAACTTTATCTGTGATTCGTCTCTCAAGGCTTCGCACTTCTTCTGGGGCTTTTGGTCACTCATCCAAGCAAAGTACTCCTCCATCGACTTTGACTTTCTAGGGTAAGTTTGTGTGTGTGAGATAGTGAGCGAGCTGGGTGGTGCCCCCCCCTTGAAAAGTATTACATAAGTGGTAGCTTTGACTATAGGCCTGAAAAGGATCTGTCAGTGTGGGTTAAATAGCATGTAACGAATGACTGAAACTCAAACCCCAAAAGCCAGCATGTGTGGGTTTTTGTTTTTTTTTTTTTTTTCATTTTTCTGTTTCCATTAGAGTTGGGTGATAATGTACATCCTCCCATCAGCCAGTTGTCATCACATATATTGCTGATCCCCATTGTATTTGTTGTAATGCTGGGCCTGTTAGGGGAGGGGGATGTGCACACACACGTATACACACACCTGGCCTGCCTCCCCTTGGGTTTCACAGAAAGGAAGCAAACCAAGGGAGGTCTGTACATTGTAACCCAATCACTTCCACCTGGTAGACAGAGCTCATAGAAAAAATAGGTGGATGTCATCAAAAGCCCTGTTCCGTGTATTTCACTAACAGATTAAGTCGAGTGCAAATGATGGTGAGTTATTGGTAATTTATCATTACATATAGATTAAAATTAGACTATGGTTAGATTTGTCTACCCAAAATGTAGAGCAAGTCCTGAAGCATTGCTCCTGTGTGGGGTGCAAATTAGCAGGCAGCCTGTTCATACCTCTACTGATCGTCAAAGCTGATAGTTGCCTGGCACTACTGCAGGGTTCAGAGCGTGGGACTGGAATGCCTTTTTAACCTGTTAACACTGAGCTTATGTTTCAGGTGGCTGTGGGATTTAAAGTCACTTTAAAAGAGGCATAAGTAAATGGCAAATGCACTGCATTTCTATGGCTCTTTTCTAGTCCACTGACCACTCAAAGTGCTTTACAGTGTTTTGCCTCACATTCACCCATTCACACACTAATGGCAGAGGCTACCATGCAGGGTGCCAAGCTGCCCATCAGGAGCAGTTTGGTGGTTGAGTGTCTTGCTCAAGGACACTTCAAGGAGGAGCTGGGGATCGAACCAAGAACCTTACCATTCCCAGATGTGTCGCCCCCCTGTGTCATTGTGTTTAATTGGACGCTGTCTGGTCACTTGTTTTGCCTGCTACTGGACCAAAAGGCTGTGTATTTGGACTGATTGTATATAAAAAATCTTGCCTCTCTCATCATTTCATCCTTGCTCTCCTGTCTTGCAGGTATGCTGTGCTGCGTTTCAACCAGTACTTCAAGACCAAGCCTGCGGTCATGGCCCTGCAGATCCCAGAATGATAGGAGAGAAAGGTGGATAAACTGAGGAGAGAAGGGTGGGGGGGCTCATCACTGGCAACTGACAACAGGAGTAGATGCACTTTGAGCTGAGGGCATGGGCTGGGTTGAGTACTGGAGAAGGTAAAACGGGTCTGGGCTTTGGGCCGGGGCTTCTTGCGGGTTGGGAATTCTTCTTAGGGAGCCGGGTATGGACAGACCACTGCTCGGTCTGTTCAATGTCCTTTTACAAGCGCAATTATTATTTCATTCCTCCTCAGTTTAGTCCATGTCTGTCTCACAACTCTAGCTCAAGATTTCCAAAACCTCCATGGGTTATGTGTGTGTTTTTTGTATGTGTACATGTGTGTGTGCTGATCTTAATTTATCTTGTGAAGAAATGATTGACCCAATGTTATGCATTCCCTAATTGGGCAGCTGAAACATGAGTATATGAAGGTCTAGTGAGCACAGCAGTCTGACTTTAAAATAGAGCTCACTGAGCTGATCATGACGGGGCTCAGCTCCTATGACCTACTTCAGTGTCGGTCATAGTGGCGCCAAAATGTTCAAAAACACTGGTAATGAAGGTCAAAATAGGGACCATACTATTGAGGAGCGTCTGATGCTGCATTGAAAGAGTTTGTCCTGACCTGTGTGTGACGTCTCAAGGCCATGACTGCTCAGACTCTTGTGTTTATAGATTTGACTAGAGAGGCATTTCACCTGAGATTCCTCATTTTTATAAAGCATGTGCTGGAAGCGCATCTCCCACTTGTGTCCAGCATCAGTTTTAACTGTTAAAAGTTTAATCCTGGTTATTTTCATTTTGTCTCCATCTTCTTGGATCATTTGGTGTTTCTGCACCTTCCAGAGATCACCTGTCAATCAAGCAGTGTGGGTGGGACTGTGACATCTTTCTCTTTGGATTTTCTGGCGATGATGTTTGGGTTTCTGTACGTGGCGTACGTTTCTTCATCTGTTCAGCCATGGTGGCTATTGCTGCTCATGCTAACTAGCAAATTCTTCCTCTGTTTATTCAAGACAAACCAGAAACATAAAACGCATTATTTCCTGTTCTCTACAGGATTTTCATCTTGAAAGAACTACCGGACAATGAGTGTTTAACAACAAAAAGTAAAAGCTTCCATTAACTGGATAGAGGTTGTGTTGTGTTAACGCGTTCAGTGATAGTAGCAAAATGGACATTTAGGCATATGAAAATGTTGTTGATTATTACTTAAACATCTCAGGTGAAAAACCACTTAGTTTGGGTTGTTTTAGTAAGTGCTTGAACTGGGAAATGATACTGAAGAGGTGGAGAGAGATGAACTGAGTTCAGCCTCATTTATAAAAGTGGTTAAAAATAAGGGACCTAAATGTCACTCCAAACTCAGTGTGTGTCTGTCATCTCTTAAGCCGTTTTCCACCTTCTTGGCTTTTATGGTTACAGCGAATCGCTCCGTTAAACTTTCCATTCCTTGCAGACCACTTGGAAAATCACAACCTTGGTCACCCTCTGCCAACCCAGTCTCCCCCATATTTGGACTTTTCCGTCTGCTCTCCCCTTCCCACGTCACTCTTCCTTGATCTCCTTCCACCCCGTTTTGTGCATGTATCTCCTCATTTGCTGAGATTATGGCATTAATACCTATTTCATGAGGTTGCTGCCACCTAACATCAGAGTCTGGTCTCCACCCCACACTGTAATGCATTCACAACATCCCAGAGTTGGAGCCAAATTGTGTTACATAATCAAACATTGCATAAATTTAATCTGCAGTCAGAGAAAGTCTCGGCTTCAAAGAGGCAGGAATGGGTTATCCAGTGCTGTAGTAGTGGTGTTTGAGATTACTTACTGCACTACTTAGGTGTTGGAAAATGATGGTGGAGACTCTAGAAACTTGTCAGGAGGAGAAAACCTTTATTAGGACATTCAAAGTAACTGCAGATCCCTAACAGATCTGAAAAAAGTTTGAACATTAGTTGGCAGAAGTCCTACACCAAATATTTTTCACCAGGTTTGCTGGTGCTGCTTATCCCCTCTTACATTACTACAGAACAGGGTTAGTAATATGGTATACATCCTATCTGTGGTACTAAACACATTAAGATTTCATGTTTGTTAACCATGAATGCCATGCTGCTTTGTTATCCTGCCAGTTTAGTTTTAATTTCCATTAGCTATGTTCAATCAGAAGTGTGCCATTTAGCCAGAGTTTTTGCTTTATTTTGCTCTTACATTTTATTCCAGTCGGAATTAAAAAGTCTTAAATTTGTCTCTCTCAAACCTGAAGATACTCTGACACTGGTACTCAGTCTGAAGCCTCTCAGAGAACCTCAACTCCACAAATTAAATAGTAAAACTCAGCTGCTGTTTGGTGTTTACATCTATAGAAGGTATGTATTCATGCCAGGATATGAGTGTTTTTAGCTTCTTGAGCATCCAGCAGGGGGAGACACTGAGCTGTGACCTTTGTCCTCTGCTGTTGGTCTCATGTAACTGACAGGCTTAATAATTTACCACGAGAGACTATCAGCCATTCAGAAGAGCAGGACAGACAGATGCTCGCTGGAGCTTTGTTAATCAGTCAGGACAGTTCACCTGAGAGCAGACACAGGCGCTCATCAAAGGTTGACATTCAGATTCATATTTTAAAATGTGTCCTGTTCAGTGTCTGCTGCATGTGGTTTGTGCAAGCCTAAAAGGGTTCAGTGAAGAGCCGTCGAGTGCGAGATGTGCGTGTGATCGTGACTGTTTCAAATGCACTGTTTTGTGTTAACAGTGCCCTTTTGCAGGAGAGCTCTGTAAATTTAACAGTAGGCCGTTCTGAATGATCAGATCAGTGGGAATCGAGACTCAGCGGCTGTAAACTGTCTGTTCACCAAAGCACAGGTTGGGACTTAGGAGCAAATAGCTTCCAGTGAAATTGTCTTGAGATGCTGAAAAACATTTGCAGCAATAGTGCAATTTTGATTTGAGATTAAGCCAAATGGTCCCTATTTTGTGGAAATTAGTCGTGGGATATTTTGCTTGTTATATCACGACGATATATAGCACACCTTAATGATGTTATAACAGTTGTACTGTGGTGGTACGTTGTCCTGAAAATATTGCACTCTTAAAGGACTGCATTGTGCTCTTATGGACTTTGGCTCATTGGTCACCTTACCCAATAATGTGACAAGAGGATTGGCACCAAAATCAGCTCTCCATGTTTCTGCTAGATTGTTCTGTGCATGTGCTAAAGCTTTATCATACAGCAAGTGGAGTCAGGGTTAGTGTCTCAACATTATTCTAAAAGAGAGAAAACAAGAACTTGTAGCAACTGGTAGCAGAAGTTGTGACGGAGCTTACAAAGCTTTCTGGCCGCTAAATGTAACTTTGTAATTTTACATTACAAAGCTTAAAGACTTAACTGATGATGAAAGGAATTCTTTGTTTTCAGAGGTTATTAATCTGCAGGCCACAGAGGAGAATTGGATGACTAAAAGGCTTACAGTATATTCATACTTTTGAAAATGCTGTTTGCGTGCAATATGGTAAAGTTTTAGCATTAGGACCGGGCTTTCTACCGGAGAGACAGAGGTGATTTAGGTGCCAGTCGTTATCATGTATGAAGGAGCACAGAGAGCAGTGGGATGAACTCTCAAAGCTTTGGAGTAATCCTTTTAAGATATTCATTCAAGCTACTGAAAGGTTTTCCCTTTTTTTTTAAAGACCAACATGTGAAGCAACTCAAGCGTGCACTAGTGTAGGAAACACTTTATGATCATTAATCACTCCAGACCGGCCCTCTCAGTATCCTATTCCATGCTGGCTGTGAAAGATTTCTGTCATTTTATGTTCGCATTTTTAGAGTATTTAAAGGCAGTTTTGAATAAGGATATTTATTGAGTGAATCTGGTTGTGTGAAAATGTATTTCTCCCACCTTCTCTTCTGTTTTCTAATCAGCATTCAGTACCAAAATGGCTAGCTTCATGGAGTTTGCATTGCAGTTTATTTGAGATTAACTTTTTTTTTTTTTTTTTTTTGTGTTTGCGAATGTATTAACTTGACTCAGTTTTAAAACACACTGTACAGATAACTTTGATTATATTTTTTTCCTTTCTATGCCTATATTTACTTTTTGTACATGCTTTGACTTGAAACTTAGAGAGCGGTTCTAAGGGGACCCAGCATTTGGCGTGCAGATGTGACTTTGTCTGTGTACTCATCCACTGCAGAAGGGGATGCTGTGTCAATGAGAAAGGCCAGCAGAGATGGAAGGTGTAAATACTGTAAGAAACACTATGAAAATCTGACTGTACAGTGATCCTTCACGCCCCCGTAGGAGTGGCAAGGAGACTTAACATTTGTCAGTAAATAATTTCCATTAAAATGTGTAAATTAAAACAATAAAAAATTATGCTTTCAGTTTGCGTCTCTTGGATATATAGTGTGGTGAACTTGTCGGGAAATTTCAAAACTTCCTATAATCCGTGATATCATTAGTGACTTTTATTCTGTATTTGCCTTGGTCTTGAGATGAGCTTCAGTTTTTGGCGGATTAGCTGCTGTTGACACTCCAGTTTCCTCCCATGTCTGTCTGCCAGATGACCCTGGTCTCTGGCCCTGAGTGAAGGAAGGAAGAGGAAATCCACTGCTGGGGGATATCCTGACACACACACACACACACACACACACACACACACCACTGCAACATCCTTGCCTCTGAGCACTGAAATGACTTCGACATCCTGGGCATTGAGGTTTTCAGGTCTCTGCCCTCATCTGGCCCTTTCTAACCAAACACACACAACACCAGCTTATAATACTGGCTTGAAAGTGGGTATAAAAAAACTTAAAAAACTTAAAAAAAAAAAAAAAAAAAAAAGAGCTACTGAAAAATGTTAGCTGTAAAAAGGAACAAAGTGCAACATGACATGAAGTACAAATGCAAACATGACTATCAGGTACCAGATATAAAAAAAAACAAACAAACAAATGCACCAACAAACATACCTTTCTGTTAGAGTCCCAAGCCCCAGTTAACTGATCATTCAGTAATGTGAAAAAATACATACTATATATATTACAATAAGGCATATACTGAATCTGCACTCATCTGCAGATCATCACTAATTTCAGACTGTTTCATTAAAATGGTGCATAAACAGCAAATACAAAATGGTTTAAATATTTTTCCTTTGCAACATTTTCCCTCAGATTTTGATAATCAAAAAACTAACTTTGAAATAATATGTTCATGGGAGGGTTTATTTTACAAGAGGCACAACACAAGCCAGGGAACAAGACGATGGTCATATCAGTAACACAAGCTGATCTAGACACTCATCTCACATCCATAATGTATGAGCACAGTGGGTTTGAACATTTAAACCAATAGTCCTGGGAAACCGAGCCACTACTACTACAGACTGGCTTAAACAAAAGTTATTTATGACAGCAGCTGTACCAAAGATAATAGTGGTAGTTGAATACACAACCGCTTGAGTCCTTGAGTTTGTATGAATGTAAAATCATTTGTAGTTGTGAAAGTGAAACGTGCAGTCCTACCACAGAATTATGAAAGAAAATGCTTGTTGGTTTGAGTTGGGGTTCAGGGATTAGATAACAGACATGACAAAGTTGGAAAATTCACAACAAGAATGGGGTTACATTTAACAATGTGTTTTTCGAGCTGGTTAAGTTCATCCATCCCTCATTCCAAGAGCAAAACGTATTAGTTAAGGAGAGGCAATGAAAGTATTTAGAACAAAATGCTGAGTGTAAATTGTTCTCCTATGAATACAGTCCAGTTTGATATTTTGACTAGCAAACAGCATGGAGCAGCATGGGGTTAAACCAGAAGACCTTGAAGTGTGCACAACACCCAAGGACTCCTTAGAAGTGAGGGTTAGGTTTAAGGTCTTTCTCCAAAAAGACGGCCACTTATTCCCAAATTTAAAACTGTCTGTGCACCACAGAGCCCAGAGATATGAATTAATGGTCCACTTAATAACCTCAGTAATACTGCATACCACTGAGTCACCTGAAACTATTATTTCATGGTGAGGGAGGAGCTGCAGCCTCAAAGTCCCTGGAATCGGTTTTCAGTCAGTGTCTTCCCACATTTTATTAACTTTTGAAACATGGGCGTTCAGCACAGGCCAAGGTATGGCAATGTGACGTGACATCACAGAAATACTCTGATGATGGTATTTGAAAAATATGAATTTACCTAAAAAAGCCGAATCCCAAATGTAACTGTTGTTGTTTATTAAGTTATGTTTAAGTTTATATTTTATAAGTTAAAGTTTAATAAGTTAAATTCATGTAATATAATTTATATATTTCAGTTAAAACCAGGCATTATAAGTTAAATTTATAATTTAGTGATTTAAGTTATTTGTGTTTCACTTCCTGTTATGACACATTTATTTTGAAGGGTCAAGGTCTTGTGTCTTGTTTGAGCTGCGCTCAACTTGAGTTTTTGCGCATCGGAATTTTCCGCTCGTTAAGGAAGCAGCAAGCAGCACGGTGTTTTTTGCTCCGTTTTTATCATGTAAAAAGAGACATGTAGTTGGACAAGAAGATGCGGGGACTTTCTGAAGGTTTATTCCTTCGAATAGCATGCAGCCAACGAGGTATTTTGTTTTCTTTCGTTTCTATTTGTTTATATATCGTGCCTGGTCTTACGTTGTGTTGCTAATGTGCTATTTATTATTGTTTAGTTTTCACGGTGGAGTTGGAGGAAAAGCGGAGTCTTCTAATAAACCCATCAGTAGCAAGAAAACCACTTGTGTCTGTATATGCTTCGAGGGAGTTACAGTGAAAACTCGCACTGTTCATCGACGCAGTGGACGTTAATTGACGGTCGCTAACTTCAACGGACATGTCAGCGCATGCCCACGGAGCGCACGGAGCTTTCAGCAAGGGACTGACAGTTGAGCCACACACGCACGCACATGCACACAAATAAAAAGATACGTGAGCAACGTTTTCAAGAACTTGGACATTAATAAGTTAAGAGTGCTCCAAAAACGTTTGTTCATAGATGCTGTGAAGTGCCTGGTAAAGTTTGATAGGCTCATTTAAGTGCATTTAAGTTTTCCATTTAGCCACATTCAAGATGCCATTTTAAAGAGACATTACACCTTTTCTCATCTCATTTCTATGTGTATTTGAAGTTTAAGGCTGTGTTTGTTTGTATTAATAAGTGAAGGATTTACTATTTAACCATTTATGCTATTTCATCCATTTGACATTTACAGTTGAAGTTTAAGGTAAATATATATATTGAGTGTTTCAAGGGTATATTCAAAGCTGTATTGAATTATTTGATCTTAGAATTGAAATTTCATAGTATTCATATTTCTAGTACCTTTGTAGTGTAAGTTTACAAGCGTACAAAATTCATATAGAGATTTCATTGCAGCTATTTCATCTGTTGATGTTTGGGTGAATTTGAAAAGTGTTTGCAGGGTCCTTTGTCATTTAAATTGTGATTTAAAAAACAAACAAAAAAAAATGTCAGAAACAGGTCAACTCTTAGAACAGGTAAGGGACAGTGACAGGGATAGAGAAAATTCCCAAGAACAGCATGGCCCTGAAGAAGGTCAAGTAAGTGGTGATGAAGTCCTGCAAGAGAAAACACAGCAAGAGAATGAGTTAAGGCGGAGTCAAAGAACAAGAACTCTGACAGAGAAGGGTAAAGAGATGCAAGCTGGAAGATTTAAAGCTCTTCAACACAAGTTCAACTGTGTGTATGCTAAATGGAGGTCACAAGTTAAAACCTCTAAGCAGCCTTTATCACAAACTACAGAATCTCTATCTGAAGAGCTAATTAATGACACCATTCTTGAAATTAAAGGTCTTTGTTCAGATGTCACACGTGCTTTTGAAGAGCTACGTAAAGTTTCAACTCCAGACCAAGAAATGCGCCGAAAAGTGGATCTGTGTGTGGAGATTTCTAATTTTATTATCTCCAGAGCTTTAAGTCGACGGGATGAAAGGATTCCAGAGGAAGAGCAAGAATGGCCAGAAGCAGGCTCCCTTTTTGACACAAGCACCTCCAAATCAGCTTCCATTTTGAAGGGCCTCTTCTCAGAGCATTCAAATAAGTCTACTGTAAAACGACAAGAAGCTGCTGCTGACGCTGCTGCAAGCCAAGCTGTTCTGAAAGTGTTACAAGAACAACAGAATGAGCAATTGGAAATAGAGCGCCTAGAAGCAGAAGCTAAAAGGAAGTTAGCTGACCAAGAGGCAGCTGTAGCAAAGCGTCGTTTACAGAGAGAAGAAGAGGAAGCTAAGATTAAGGCTCAAATGGAGGAAGAGCATATAGCTATACAAAGGACTCTGGAGGAAAAACGAAGAAAGATACAGCGTTTGGAGGCAGTAAAAAATCTCACTGCAGCACAAGCGAGACTGCAAGTATATGATCAGGCAAACATCAAAGAAGAGAGAGAAGACATATTGGAACTTAATAGTGTATCAGATAACCAAGTACCTGCTCCCATAAATTCTCATTCCATGCACAGGTTTCCTGTTCCACAAGCTGTGATCAGCTCTTCAAATGAAAGTACAACAGAGCTCGTTAAGGTGCTTGCAGGTGCTTTAAGTGCCAACAGAATCCCAATTCCTGAACCTTCAGTATTCAGTGGGGATCCATTGAAATATAATGACTGGAAACTCTCCTTTGAAACACTGATTGACCACAAGAACATTCAAGACAAGGAGAAGATATATTACTTACGCAGATATGTGAGTGGTCAAGCTAAGAAGGCACTCGATGGCTATTTCCTGCTCGGAACTGAATCTGCCTACGCTGCTGCATGGGAGATTTTGGAGGAGAGATATGGAAACCCATTTACCATTGCAAAGGCATACAGAGATAAACTCCAATCATGGCCTAAGATGGGCTCTAAAGACAGCTTTGAGCTCAGAGAGTTTGTTGATTTCCTTCGTAGCTGTGAGGCTGCCATGGTCAACATCAAGGCACTGGAAATTCTGAATGACTGCAATGAGAACAGGAAGATACTTTCAAAGTTACCAGATTGGCTCACAGCGAGATGGAATCGAAAGGTTGTCAATATGGAAGAAGAGAGTAACCAATTTCCCTCCTTCAGCCAATTTGTCAGATTTCTGATGAAGGAAGCAAAAATTGCCTGCAACCCTGTCACATCACTGCAGTCACTGAAACAAAGTGATGTTGAAAAACCAAAGACTCAAAGACAACAAAGCTTAGAAGCAAAGACATTGAACACAAGTTCTAATGAAAAGACACTGACTACAATCTCCAGTGAAAGGAATGTGACATGCATCTTTTGCAAGAAGACAGGGCATATATTGCACAAATGCAGAAAGTTCATGGAGAAGGCAGTGTCAGACAGAGTCAAGTTTGTTCAAGCTGAAAAACTTTGTTTCGGTTGTCTTAAGTCTGGTCATCACTCAAAGAGCTGCAACAGTAGGAGTGTTTGTGATACATGCCAGAAGAAACACCCTACCTGTCTACATGCGGAACGAGCCAAAGAAGAACAAAAACCATCACAAGCTAAGCAGAATCCAAGTCAAGAAAGGCCAAGTACAAACCAAGAAAAATACACTGAAAGACTTCAGTCATCACAGAACAATGACACAACCACAGTTGCTACTTCAAACAGAGTAATACTTCAGGAAGCTAACACACAAACAGCTGCAATAATTCCAGTCTGGCTTTCATCCACATCTCAATCAGCAAGAGAAGTCCTTGTATATGCTCTGTTGGATTCTCAAAGTGACACAACCTTTGTTCTAAGTGAAGTAGCAGAAGCTCTGGAAACAGACAAAGAACAAGTGAAGCTTAGACTCTCTACTATGACTGCAAGAACTACAGTAGTAAGTTCTCAAAAGGTAAGCAACTTACAAGTCAGAGGCTTTTACTCCAGTAAGAGGATCTCTCTACCACCAGTTTACACACGTGAGTTTATCCCTGCCAACAGAACTCACATACCAACAGGTGAAACTGCAAAAGCTTGGTCCCACCTGGAGCATCTCCAAGATGAAATAGCACCTCTCCAAGACTGTGAAGTGGGTCTGCTCATTGGGTACAACTGTTCACAAGCCCTACTTCCAAGGGAAGTTGTGTCTGGCAATGAAAATCAGCCTTATGCGCAGCGCACAGACCTTGGATGGAGTATTGTTGGCCATGGGAATCCCTGTGTAGGCTACGGTGACGCCATCGGAATCAGCCATCGCATAGTAGTGAGACAAGTTACACCAGGTGTTAAGCCTTCTGTCAAACTCAAAACCGAAGTACACTATGTGAATCGAAGCCAAGTAAAAGAAATCACTCCCTCAGACATAATTAAGGTCCTTGAATCTGACTTCTCAGAAAGAACTGAAGAAGACACTCCTGTGTCTCAAGAAGATCTTAAATTCTTGTCAAAGCTGAGAGAGAACATTACACAGAAGGACAATGGTCACTATGAAATGCCATTACCATTCAAAGAGGAACGACCAAAATTACCCAATAACAAGATATGTGCATTGCACCGCCTAAATTGTCTTGAGAGGAGATTGAAGAAGGATCCAAAGTACTTCAAGGACTATGTAACCTTCATGGATGACATAATTGCACGTGGTGACGCAGAGAAGGTCCCTGAGGAAGAACTTGATAGCCAGTCAGCTTGGTACATGCCTCATCATGGAGTTTATCATCCACACAAGCCAGATAAGATACGTGTAGTATTTGACTGTTCTGCCAAGTTTCAAGAAACATCCCTCAACGACCACCTGCTCACTGGCCCTGATTTGACCAATACGCTAGTTGGTGTCCTATGCCGCTTCCGCAAGGGTTCTATCGCAGTCATGTGTGACATTGAAAAAATGTTCCACCAGTTTCACGTGAGAAAGGAAGATCAAGATTATTTAAGATTCCTATGGTGGGAGAATGGCAACATGGAAACCACACCAGCAACCTACCGAATGACGGTCCACTTGTTTGGAGCGGCCTCATCTCCTGGCTGTGCCAATTTCGGCCTAAAACATCTGGCAGAACAAAGTCAAGGTCAGTTTAGTGAAAATGCTGTACGCTTCATTCAAAGAAATTTCTATGTTGATGATGGTCTCGCAAGCGTTCAAAGTGAGGAGGAAGCCATCCAACTTGTTAAAGAGTCAAGAGAACTTTGTTGTACTGGAAAGTTAAGACTCCACAAATTTGTCTCCAATAGTGAGAACGTGATGGCAACCATCCCAGAAGAAGAACGAGCTGTAATCAAAGATCAAGACATGGCTTTGAGTTTGCCACACATTGAAAGAGCTCTTGGAGTCGAGTGGTGTATAACATCTGACACATTCAAATTCAGAGTTCAAGTGAAACACAATCCTCTAACAAGAAGAGGTGTGCTCTCTACTGTAGCGTCCATGTATGATCCCCTTGGGTTCATGGCGCCTTTTGTCCTACTGGGGAAACAGATTCTCCAGCAAATGTGTAGAGAAAAGGTTGGCTGGGATGAGGAACTTCCAGAAACCCTAAGACCTCAATGGGAGTCCTGGATTAGAGACTTACCTGATCTTGCAGAAATGACAATCCAAAGACCCTACTTACCTTCAAGTTTTGGCGATGTCAAAAGGTATGAACTTCACCATTTTTCCGATGCAAGTTTCTCTGGATATGGTGTATGTACCTACCTGCGAGCCATCAATAAGTCAGATGAAGTTCATAGTTGCCTGGTAATGGGAAAGTCAAGAGTTTCACCAACCAAAGTCACTACTATACCGAGACTGGAACTCTCTGCAGCAGTTGTTGCAGTTAAAACCAGTGACATGCTCCGAAAAGAACTAGAAATCCAAAATCTACAAGAGTTCTTTTGGACAGATTCCACAGTTGTTCTTGGCTACATAAACAATGATGCAAGAAGGTTCCAAGTGTTCGTAGCCAACCGAATACAGAGAATTAAGTCAAGCACAAAGCCTGAACAGTGGGCTTACATTGCATCTGAGGATAATCCAGCGGATCACGCCTCTCGAGGTTTGACTGCAGAGCAACTGAAGACCTCCAACTGGTTCACAGGACCAAAATTTCTCTGGCAAAAGCACCTACCTGAAAGAGAACGCATGGTGGGAGAAATTAAGGATGATGATCCTGAACTCCATAAAACTTTTACTTGCAACACTAAGGCAAATGAAGACAGATTCTTGTTGGATCGCCTAGAGAAATTCTCTGAATGGTCAAGGGGAGTAAGAGCAATTGCCAGGTTGAAAAGACTTGTCAAGGAGTTCAAAGGGGTGAAACAAAGAACTAGTGAAAGTACAAGCCTGGAAGAAAGGAAGGAAGCAGAACTTGCTATTGTCAAGCTAGTTCAAGCAGAAGCTTTCTTAGATCAAATAAAGAGTTTGAATCTAAAGAAAGATGTTGCCAAGACTAAAGACAGTAAGTTGTATAAGTTGAATCCATTCTTGGATCAAGAAGGTATCCTAAGGGTGGGAGGACGCTTGAGCAAAGCTACGTTACACCCACATGTGAAGCATCCAGCAATACTCCCAAAGAACAGCCACGTAACAAGGTTACTCATCAAACACTTTCATGAAAGAATACATCATCAAGGTCGTGGAATGACAATGAACGAACTGCGAGCTAATGGATGGTGGATCCTGGGATGTAGCAGTTTAGTTTCATCACACATATTCAAATGTGTAAAGTGCAGAAAGTACAGACGAAGCACTGAGGAACAGAAAATGGGTGACTTACCTGAAGATAGAATGGAGACAACTCCGCCTTTCACTTACATAGGCGTAGACTGCTTTGGTCCAATCTATGTTAAAGAAGGAAGGAAGGATCTCAAAAGATACGGTCTTGTACTTACCTGTCTATGTTCAAGGGCCATACATATTGAAGTTGTTGATGACATGACAACAGATGCGTTTATTAATGCTTTAAGAGCATTCATTGCCATAAGAGGAAATGTTCGTCAACTGCGATGTGACCAAGGTACCAATTTTATTGGTGCAAGGAGAGAGTTTGCAGAACTCATGAAAGGAATGGATCAAGAAAAGGTGAAGGCTCTGGGATGTGAGTTTCTTATGAACCCTCCAACAGCAAGTCATATGGGCGGCATCTGGGAGAGGCAGATAAGAACTATAAGAAGTGTCCTTACAGCTGTTCTCGACCAGTCTACACAAAGGCTCGATAGTACATCATTAAGAACCTTCTTATATGAGGTCATGGCCATCATCAACAGCAGACCACTCAACGCTGAACATCTAAATGACCCATCTGGACCTGAACCTTTGACTCCTAACCATATCCTTACAATGAAGTCTACAATAATTCTGCCCCCACCTGGACAATTCATCAGAGAAGATCTTTATCTTAAGAAGAGGTGGCGTAGAGTGCAGTATTTAGCCAATGAGTTTTGGACCCGGTGGAAAGGGGAATATCTGTTGAACCTACAATCAAGACAAAAGTGGCACAAGAGTAGAAGGAACTCTAAGGTCAATGACATTGTCCTTCTTCAAGATGACCTGGCACCACGCTGTGAATGGAAACTGGCCAGAATCACTGAAGCCCATCCAGGGTCAGATGGTAGGGTGAGAAAATTAAAATTGTTGGTTAGTGACACCACATTTGACCAAAAGGGGAAGCCCATTACTAAAGCGGTGTTTCTTGAGAGACCTGTACAAAAGGTTGTCACTCTGCTTGAGGCAGAGTAAGGTGTGTATTTATTTTGTTTCCTGACATTTCATGGTAAATGTATTTTGAAATTCATGTTTGCTTATAAAAGAAGGAAAGATGTTTAAGAAATCCCACATTAAGATTTGTGTGATTTGGTGGGAGTGTAACTGTTGTTGTTTATTAAGTTATGTTTAAGTTTATATTTTATAAGTTAAAGTTTAATAAGTTAAATTCATGTAATATAATTTATATATTTCAGTTAAAACCAGGCATTATAAGTTAAATTTATAATTTAGTGATTTAAGTTATTTGTGTTTCACTTCCTGTTATGACACATTTATTTTGAAGGGTCAAGGTCTTGTGTCTTGTTTGAGCTGCGCTCAACTTGAGTTTTTGCGCATCGGAATTTTCCGCTCGTTAAGGAAGCAGCAAGCAGCACGGTGTTTTTTGCTCCGTTTTTATCATGTAAAAAGAGACATGTAGTTGGACAAGAAGATGCGGGGACTTTCTGAAGGTTTATTCCTTCGAATAGCATGCAGCCAACGAGGTATTTTGTTTTCTTTCGTTTCTATTTGTTTATATATCGTGCCTGGTCTTACGTTGTGTTGCTAATGTGCTATTTATTATTGTTTAGTTTTCACGGTGGAGTTGGAGGAAAAGCGGAGTCTTCTAATAAACCCATCAGTAGCAAGAAAACCACTTGTGTCTGTATATGCTTCGAGGGAGTTACACCAAATAAGTGCTCAGTCCCTTTCACTGGCGTATATCTACACATTTTGACAAATAAACACTGGTCTCAATTAGAGGCCACGTCTAAATTAATTTTTTGCTGTTACCAGGGATGAAGTTTTAGTTTTCTTTTTGTCATTATTTGTGATCAGTCAACTGATACGTTACTAAGTAGCCTCATATTTACACAGGCACTATTCATATTTATTGATTTAAATAAATAATTTGATAGCACTCCCTATCTTTGCTGATCAAGAGTTTGGTACAGAGGGAATTATAGGCAGGTCTCTTCTAGATGCCTGTCCTAAATATAAGCCAGTTGGACTCAGTGCCTGAAGCAAATAAAAGCCTGGGCTGTCAATTGAAGTTTTAAGGTGCTCACTGCATCATTCAGTCTTTGAGCAGCCAAAACAGAACAAGCTACTATTCTATTGAAAACTGTTTTAACAGACATACAGCTCTCTCTCACATTCACAATGGTTTGCTTGTAATGCACGGCCAAGAGAGAGCAGTGGAAACGCTTTCATCGATCTGTGTTGGCACATATTTCAGCACCATGGACAGAGGGCCGAGGTCTAATTATCATTAGTCATTTGTTTAAACTGCACATAAAATAAAGAAAAGCACTGAATCACATGCTAATTTCTGGTAGGCAACAAAGGGGTGTTCAAACACGGCCAAGCAAAAGGCAAATTTGGCACAAAGTAATGCCCAAATGTCAGATTTCAGTCTTGAATAGCGTTTGAATTCATTTGTTTCTGGAAAAAAACACCCACAATCTCCGCCAGCATTAGTACTGTAGGCTGCTGTCGTCAAATCATGGAGGAAATAACAAGTTCACTCACTGACACTCATATTCACTGCCAGGCAGATTATAGACCAATCAGAGGCCTATTTTCCTCTCATAGACAAATGAGCCTGAATGAGAGCAGATTGTGAGTATAAACCTGATTCCAGGGTGGGGCAGCTGCCAAACCTCACCATACTTAAATTACGTCTATGTGGTGAAGATAGGGAAATGATGCTGCTGTGGCGAGTCACAACTCGATTGTCATGGAGATAAAATGTAGAAGAGCATGAGTTGGCTGTTAAAGTGCCGAGGGAGTGAAGAATCTTGTGAACGTCCTCTGGGAAATGTGAATTATGGAACAAACTAATTACTGAACCACCCAGGGTCTATAGGGAGAGAACACACACACATACACACACACACACAGACTTATAAATAAATCAGACCCAGATGCAATTAACACAATTTATTGTCTTCAAGAAAAAACAAAAAAAGAAAAAACACAAAACTTTGAAAACATACAGAAAATGTACACCTTTAAATTACACAGGCTCTTATAAACAAAATAAAGTCTCTATCTATATTTACATCAGCAGGGGTGACGACAGATGACTCCTCAGCATGTCTCCACTAAAATAAGATAAACATTTTCCTCAGATATTCATCTCTATACACAAATCCAGCATCTTTACTCTACAAAGCCCTAATCCGGTACGATAGGATGTGCTCTGCCCCGAGGTCTGAAATCTGAATTTTCCTCTTTTGAATTGTTAAAGTTGCAGTCTGTAAAAGGTGGATTGACCCCAGTGCTGTCCAAGAGCACGCCAAGTTTTTGTTTGATTGTCTGGTTTGGTCAGCGCTGGTCATTAAAGTGATAGTTCAGATTCTCACCCATGTCTTTGTATTTGCAGGTCCATGCAGGTGTAATACATCCACCAAGTTTGGCCCATTAACTCCTTCCCTGTTGCAGGAATGAGAGCTTCACTGGGACTGTCCTGCTCCAAAATGAATGAAGTAGATATTATAGACTGGAAAGCAACACGATTTTGAGCGGTGACACAAAGCTGAAACATTATTTTGACAGATGCACAATGACACAGGTTTGTTTTGGTGTCACTTTCATCCAGCTGGTTTCCAAACTGGCAGAACTGTTTTCTGCTGCAGCACTACCCCTATACTCATCCTATAGCTTGATTATGGGACTGCAGCGCCTCCACATGGTGACAGCGCTATGGCAGAAAATTACTCGGACATTTTGGAAACCTGCCGGCCGAAAAGAGCGCTGAAAGTAAAACCAAAATAAACGTGCATCGTTGTTGTTCATCCCTGAAAATAATATTTCAGCTTTGTGTCGCTGCTCAAAAGCACATTGTCAGGCTTGTGGTGGGGAAACACCCTGGACGGATTGCTGGTCCATCGCAGGGCAGACACACAAACAGATGCACACATGCACACCTAGGGACAATTCCCAAGTTCACCTGACTTACAGGGTCAGGAAGGACTTAATGGACCAAACTTGGTTGGTGTATCACACTCACATGGAGGAGAAAATGCCACCATATCAAGGAATATGAACTACCACTTGTGATGGTTGTGATGGGAACAAAGATATCAAAATCATGTAGGTGTCCCTGGAAGAGTTTCCAACATAAGTCACCAGGTGACATCATGCTGTACACTAATGTACATATGAATTTAGCAGAGGGAGGTGCTAACACTGAGTGTGTGAAGCGCTCATTGGACCTTACTGACTTAGCTCAGTAAGTACCATAAATCTAAGTGCAATGGCATCAGCTGGACTGATCACTGCCAAACGCTTTGGAAGTCAACATGATAACGTTGAGTTTACATTGCCTACACACCTACAGTCTGAATTCTTTATTAGCTCTGATTATATAGATTCATTTAATAATCAATAGGCCGTGGTTGTTCAGACATTTTTGAAGACACTTTTTGAGATTACGTTAGTGGGTGAGTTTAAGCACGAGTCCACTATCATCTCAACAGTGTAAAATAATGTTTTACGAAGTGTATGTTAAAGTGTTAGCGTGGGACCTACTATCACTTCACATACACTACTCACAAAAAGTTGGGGATATTCGGCTTTCGGGTGAAATTTCAGGATGAACCTAAAATGCATTATAACCTTTACAGGTGAACTTAATGTGACCTTCTGTAAACTTTTGAATGTCCAACTGTTCAGTGTTTCAGTACTTTTTGCACAAGTTGCTGTTCTCTAACAAGGAGTTTAACGGCAAAATTCACATCAGGTGTTTGATGCTCCAGCTCATCGAGGTCGTATCATTAGGGAACGGCTGCTGGAGACTGGGGTACCTCAAATGGAGTGGCCTGCACTTTCTCCAGTCCTGAATCCCATAGAAAACCTATGGGATCAGCTGAGTCGCCGTGTAGAGGCTTGGAGCTCTGTACCCCAGAACCTCAATGTCCTGAGGGCCGCCCTTCAAGAAGAGTGGGATGCCATGCCTCAGCAGACAATAAGTCGACTTGTGAACAGCATGAGACGTCGTTGTCAAGCTGTAATTGATGCTCAAGGGCACATGAAAAGTTATTGACACTGACATTTTTTGTTGTGGTATATCCACCACTGTTGTTGGCTTTTGTTTCAAGAAATTGTTTGAGATGAGGAAATCACCAGTGTATGCTTCTACTTAAATGCCCTACTTTCATGATATAATATCACTGTAGCGTGAACATTTTACATTTTCCATAAATTTCACCCAAAAGCCAAATATCCCTAACTTTTTGTGAGTAGTGTATTCTAAATTATGAGCATGAAGCCTACTGTCACTCCACTTAGTGTAGGCTAAAATTGTGCTAACTATCAATTAACATGTTGTAAAATGTGAGAGCCAATGATCTGCCAGGGACGCATGGATGATTTTGGTGTCTGTATTCTCATCACTCATCAAGGAAGCTGACCAACAGGAGAATCTCCAAGAAACTTGGTGTGTTCACTTCACCATCTCAGCAACAGCCCATAACCATCAGCTGACCCCTTCTCCATCTCTGTATCCACCATAGCAAAGGGGGATTTACAATTACACCTGAACACTTGACAGCTTCCTCTCCAGCATGATTGAAACACTAAGATTTGGGGATGGTTTGCCTCTCTGTTCAGACGATTGTGGAACAGGACAGCAAAAGATGACGAGGAGAGGAGAACCCTTTAGCCTATTCAGATGGAGCCTCGCCTCACCCCTCATATGAGGCTGATTGATCTGTCACAGGGTTGCCTGCAAAAAACATCCATCTTTATAAGCCAATAAGCAGGTAAATTCTTGTATCCAAGAAAATGACACTTTTTTCCATTAAAAAAATATTGAAACAAATGGATCTGCATTGGAAACAGGTGACATTATATCACCCTTGCTAGATTTTTCGCGGCCACACGGCGACTCGGTACTAAAGATGGATCTCTTCTGCAGCGTTGTGGCGGGCTGCATCTCAGGAGAAATAACAGCAGACATCAGGATACACAGATAGAAGGTGCTCAATTACAACCTTAATTAATAAACACTCAAAGAAGCAAACACAGAGGTATAAAAAAAAAAAATAGGCAAGGCTGAGGTCAACCCACCATGCGATGGAGAGGGAGTTGATAGACACACACATACAGCATATACAGAACTGGACTAAAAAGGGTGATGAGAGAAGAGGAGGAGGAGGGTTTTCATTGATGATTTACACTATTTGGGTTGCAGCGCTTATTTTCGGAGCCTTTTTAAATCAAGTGCAAAAAGCAATCCCGTGGCCAGCCTGATTGAGAAACGTTAGGTGAAGCAGGGAGTTTCTTTTCGGCTATGGCACTAAAACTTTCAAAAACAGCTAAAAGTCTAGGGGACGACTGGAGCAATGACTGACGACTAAAAATATATCATTTTTGGGCGAATGTGATAAATTATTTCTCATATTAGATTCCTGATGGGATTTGTGTGTTTCTTGTTTTAGATATGCCCTCAAAATAAATGTATGGAGATTTTTTCCAGGACTATTGCTGTTTATTATAATTAAAAATAAATAAAGGATAAAATCCAGACCTTTGGCTACAGAACTGCCAATACCATCCCTTGCCAAACCCAACCTGGGTACTTTTGTGAGATATTTTGTGTTAAAAAAAAAAAAGACAAGACAGAGGCAGACTGGGCTACCTCATGATGTAGTTGCCACACCTTACAGCAGGGGGCAGCACTGGCACACTGATTGCACCCTGGATCTCCACTGCTGGCCTGTTTCTCTGAGCAGAGGGAAGGTGGTCAGTCACTCTCGCCCCTATACTTTCTGTAAGTTGTAAGTTTTCTACGACACAGAGGGTTTTCTGGACTAATAACTTTGCAGAAGGTGCCGCTCAAGCACGAAGCGACGTTTGACGAAAGTAAATGTTTTCGGGGAAAAACAGGAAGTCGGGCTTTCTGAAAGAATGAACCCACGGCATTATCTCTGACACAAAACAGCTGATGAAATGTCTGAGGGGAAATGAGTAACACAAGAGCTTGCCTGTGTGTGTGTGCTATATGTGTGTGTGTGTGTGTGTGTGTGTGTGTGTTTAGATTGGGGATTGTATTAATTTACAAGAGAATGGGTTCGACTCTTCTATCCCTAGATCTCCTCACTTTTGCCTCGCAAGAGACAGATTTCCCATTCAGCGTCCGCTCGCCCTCTCCTCCATTCTTCTTCCCTCCTTTCTCTCTGGTCAGTCAGCGAAGCACACCCTTTCTCCTCTGCTACCCTCTGTTCATCCCCATCACCTCCATTTTCCTCATTTATACCCCCCTTTTCCTCCCCTCCTCCCCCCTCAGTCTGTCAGGAGCACCAGTTCCCCTTCGCTCCTCTCTCCTCCATCACTTTCCTCCCCTTCGCTGTACGGAGGCCGCTCCCTCTCTCGCTCTCTCTCTCTCTCTCTGGGCAGGGAGGTGGGCGTGGCCCGGCTCTCGGGTCGGCGTGGGGGAGGCTGGACTTGGGGCAGGTAATCCAGCAGCGCCGGGTGAAACGGCATGGCAGCCATGGACACGGAGCCGGCGCCGCCCGGGTACTGGCCGTCGCTGGGGGCATAGTGAATCTGCTGGGGCTCTGATTGGCTGGAAAGACAGGAAGCAACACCGAAATGTTTGAATGACGGCCAAAACTTGAGCTTTTTGTTTTCAAACTGACACTCTGAGATTTTTCTTGCACCGCTATGAGGGTTCAACTTAACGAGCATTGTCCTCTTTTGTTTTTTGTAATCAGCCATAAATAAACTTGAACTTGACTCCTATTAGTGATATATAAAAATAATTTATATTTTTTACATTTTCACCGTTTAGCCAATACTGTTATCCAGTGAGACTTAGAATGCTGGAATCAACTGAATAATCTTCTTTTCTTTAATCACCAACATTTTAAATAACTAGGGTCAAACTGATCAGATGACTGATATTTTGGGCCAATACTGGAGTTTCTTGTCCAGTCAGTGTGGTTAACCTCTAATATGGATATTAATAATATGGATAATATGGATATGGGTAAAATGCAGTTTGAACGAGGATATCTTTCTCACATTTCTCCAACATTTTGCTCAGATTCAACACAAGTATGTATGAAGATTTCGATAACGTTTCACTGTAGTCAGTGATTTTTTTAGTGCCTTACCAAGAATAAATGTCATGATATTGTTAAAGATGTTTATATACTGGCAGAAAACAGGGCTAATTGATATACTGATATTACACTGATGTTGTGATAAAAGACTAGATATCATCTGGGATTTTAGATCTTGTAATATCGTGATGCGACATGAGCATTATCCTGTCCTGGTTTTGAGGGCTGCATGACAGCAGAGAGATGCTGTTTTCTGAACTTATTAGCCTGTTCATTTGTCCAACACTGTGATATTCTGATATTGCCTTTTTATATCACATAAAAGGCTGAGGGAACAGATTTGATTGCAAACCTCTGAGTTAAACAAATAAAATAAATAGAAAAGTAAAATGGAGAAAGACAGAATTCTAAAGACCAACTACTGAAAACATTTCTGAATGAAGAAACTTAACTCGTTGGAGGGAACAATGGTGTGGGATGCTATTCATCGTCAAGGCAAAACTGGAAAAAAAAAAAAAAAACAGCCCAGCTGCTTTATTACCTCTCTACTTTTGTTTGTGTCTCCGGAATAAAAAAAAAAGAAAAGAAAAATAATGTCTTTGGGAGCTGCAGGCATTGTTTACAATGTGTGGAGGTACTAAGCGCACCACTGTTAATGGAATGAATTGTCAGCATCTGCCAGGGACAAACTCTGCTGCATTATCCCAAACTTTAGCGCACTCGCCTTTGTGCGGGCGCGCCGCGTTTCAGCTCACTCTTACCTGTGAGTGTACGTCGCTCTCTGCTCTTGCCGGCGGCTTTTCATCATGGCCTTGTACTCGCCCACCCTCAGCCTCCGCCCCTCCACGATGCAGGTCCGCTTGGGCCGGGGTTTGTACTTGTAGTCGGGGTAGCGCTCCAGATGCTGCCTGCTCAGCCTCGCCTGCTCCTCGTAGTACGGCTGCTTCTCCTGGTTAGACATGGCCTTCCACCTGGAGCCTGCGGACAAACAAGCAAGGATACAAGGAGCATGAGGAGACGGCAGGAGGTGAGGAGAAAACAAACAATGCAGGAGAGACGAGTTCATCCAGAACTCTGGCAGCAGACTGTAACAGGAACAGTTCACCCAGAATACAAAAAAAGATGTTTCCCCGCTTACTCTTGGTGCGGTCTATCCATCCAGACAGTTATTGTGTGATTTGGCAAGGTTTCCAGTTTGCTGCAATCTTCCTTTTCTCCCGGCGCCCGGGTACAATGGGGCACAGAGGCAATTATGTTTACATTCTCTGAAACACAGAGTCCACTGTCGGACACAGCTGCAGTGTCCAAAGCGATGTTTTGGGATATTTCTCACCATGAATGTAGTGACACCTTCCAGTCTGCAGAATTTCAACATCAGAACGGATTTGCAAACCTCCTCAGTTCAAGCTGGCTTAAGAGAGACAACAACTGACATCATGTTGCCTTCACTCAGTGGAAAGCACAAAACATGGGAGAGGGACAAAACTGGACTGGTCACAGGTCTTGCAGTCTTGCATCCCCATGCGTGCAGGTGCATTTCTGGAAAGGTACTCATGGGCTACAGCTGCGGCCTCTGCAGGCTACGCAGGAGCCACAGAAACCTGCGGGAACCTAGCTATAGCAGCATTTTGACGTAGTATAAACTAGCTGTTCCATGTGAGAAAATTCAGCAGCAACACATAAGACATGAGACATAATCCACAACCTTCTGCAGTGAAGGGTTTTGTTGGGAATTATTTTGTATTTGAGTTTTTCTGATGAAGGCCTTGTTGCAAACATGAGCGGAAACATCAGGTGTTTTTAGTATGTAGCCTGATAATGAACATGTCTTTGCTTTTCCTCTGTGAGCAAAAGGTGCACCTTTCTTTAGTTTTTTTGACAAATACATTTTTGATGACCAGAACTCCCCCAGCCTGATTGTACAGGCGTCCTAGGGGACAGGGAAGACCACGGCAGACTGGAAACCCCACCAAATCACACGGAAACTATATGGATGGATAGACCGCACTCACTAGCACGAGGTGGAAAAATACCTTTCGTTTGCATTGCTTTAATCTGAAAGCCACGTTCTGCAGGAGAGCATGGCCTGAAATACAGTTTTAATTCCGACCAAACACTCAAGCAGCTGATTTCACTGATTAGTTCCTCCTCTCTGCTTGACGGCGTGTTAAACAGTAAAACCAGCTGCTCAAGTGTTGGCTTGAAATGAAAACCTGCATGCACACAGCTCTCAGTGGCACAGTTTGGAGCCCACTGTTGTAAGGAAAATAGTGTTTTTTTTTTTTTAAACTGAGATGAAATGTGTATTATTTAAGTAGCTTTGTGCTGTGTGTGAGTGTGTGTGTGTGTTTGTATGTGTGAGTAAATGTGCGTGACAGAGATGTGTGGTTGCATGAGTGCCTCCAGCTCTCCACAATAGAAAGGAATGTAAGTGTTTGGTCAGAGGAAGGGGATTCGGGCCAATATGGGTGTGCATGCGCAAATGTGTGTATTTGTGTGTGTTTTTTTCTACAGTGTGAAGCAGGTGGCTGATCATGCCCTCACATGCCCCACTGTGCCAGGCAGCGGCTCACAGTTGAGACACAGAGTGGAGCACACCCCGTCCCAGGGCCGGGCTCACCCAGTATCTTGCTGATGGAGGAGTTGTGCATGTCGGGGAAGGCCTGCAGGATCCTCCGGCGCTCATCCTTGGCCCAGACCATGAAGGCATTCATGGGTCTCTTGATGTGGCCCGAGGAGGGAGGGGGCCGAGCCTCAGCGTAGGTCCCCGGCCCGGACATCGACAGGGTACCTACAGGAGAAAGGGGTACTGTCAGAGCCAAAAAGCCAAACCAGTGTTGGGCTCCTTACGCATGAAAAGTCATGCATTACTGTGACAGAAAGTCTAAAAATGTCACATAAGTTTAAGTCTGTTCATGGTTTTGGTTTTGTTATGATGACATGTTCACACTCTTCAACACATGTATCTGCTTTTACATGTGCGGACGCTCAAAAGCATTGCACTGTTCATTATTAACCACCTAGGAAGCTGGATTTCCCTGTACTGTACCCAACTTCCTCACTGGTTGATAATGAACAGTGCAATGCTTCTGAGTTTGTAGATGCTTCCATTAACTTCAAAAATCATGTGTACACTTTACATCACTCAAGCTTCCCTTTAGAAATTCCAGTCAACTTGTAATTGTGTGCTCGTGAACGAGCCTCACACCCCACCTCATTAACTCCTACAGTTAGCCATAAATGGTTAATTAAACACCCTTCATGAATACTAGATGCGCATACAAATGTGTTTGTCATTCCATTTTTTTTTTGAGTGAGAAAATGGTCAGAGCACAAGACTTGAAAAGAGGAATTCACTTTGGGAAATTTTAGTGATTTGGCAGGATGTGCTGAGGCGAGAGGCACTGTTTTGTTTTAGTTAAGTGCAAATTAGAGACTAAAAAAAAGTGGCAAACACATCTTTCAAGGCCTAATGTGTGCTTATGTAAAATTTACATATGAGCTATTCTCCTCACCACTTGTGTCAATAAAACAAAAGTAGACTTGAGGCCAATTACATAGTGTGTCCATCATGATACTGGCATAAGAATGAGATAAATATGCAAAATAAATATTTGCTGGTCCACAGTTTTCTTCAAGGGCATGTGGTCCATTAAGATGCCGCGCCTCCTGCAATTCCAATTGTGAAACACATATTTTAATGACATCGTTTCTGTTATTGTTGTGTTCAGTTGTTACTCTCATGTAAATCATAAATGATTACAGAAACTTGCGATTAGTGATGAAAAAGCACTGCCTACACTCTTTGTCTGTGTAGCAAAGGGCGTACTTTTGTCTGCCCAGCAGCGGTATGTGTGTAACATGTTTGGCTTTTCCATGGTGGCCCCTGATTGGCTGACACCGCACGCTGAAAATAACTGCATCTAGGGCGGAAAAATTTAAGCCCAAGCATTTACATCCAGTTGATCATTACCTTCAGTAACCTTGGACAGCTCCTGCGATCATGTCCGGTTGTGGTTGTGACTCTTTATAGTTTATAATGTTAAAAGTTTAAAATTTAGGACACTCAATACAAATAACTCCTAATTTATTTGTGCATTTGAAATGATAGGTATCCTCAAACTGAGAAATGCATTATGGTACTGGCTAGGGGAAACACCTCCACCCAGAGAAAGTCAACCTTTCTACAGTTTGTTAGAGCAGAATGACTGCAATAAATATCATGGACGGAGGTGTGATCTATATTTTGGAAAATTTAACCTCAGTTTTATATTTAGAGGGCGTGGTGAACAGTAACAACTTTGTGATTGGTGACTGTGGCACCACTGGGCATTATCACTCACTTTATTATTATTTATGTTGCTTTATTTTGAACAGGCAACGTGAAGGACTCCTACCCTCAGAGTCGCTGCTGAGATGGTCCTCAGTGGACCGCAGCGTCTGTCCGTCTTCACCCCGCTCGCAGTGAGAAATCTTCTCACTGCGAGGAATGTCTTTGTACTCCTGAAGACAAAAAAAGACACAGAGGAGTCAGACCTGCAATAAAGGCACATGCATGTTAACACTCTCACGGACTCAAACACAAAGGGATGATTTGAATTCGACGGCAATAAAAGAAAAATGGTCCAAGGTCCGAGGAGTGCATTCACGGCATGCATGTGCTTCAGCAACGCTATTTAAGGTAAAGAAACAACAGGCGTGCCATATCAGCTGGTGTTTAAAGCCGGAGCTGTAAATGCAAAGAAAGGAAATTAACATGCTGTGAAGGAGGAAGAAGGAGAGAGGAGAGGTGAAGGGAGAGAGAGCAGGAATGTGACAGCTGTGAATTTGCAAAACTATCACACCATTGACATACTATCAGCCTTCCCCATGCTATATTATAATACAGCATTATTCCCATGCAGCGCTCCATCAGCAGGTTCGATACCAAAATAGGTCGGTCAAAAGTATCGGTGTAATTGAACATGTGCAGCATGGGGATAAAAGCTGATAATTGGAGCTGAGGCTAGATGGAGCGAGATAATGGAGGAGAGGAGGAGGAGAGCGGCAGCGTACAGTGTTACTGTGGACAAAGAGAGAGGGCAGGTGGCTCAGCCAGTGCCACACTGAGACCTTTGTGGTATTGTAAGGCTGCAACAGCTGTTGCTGCAGGACGTGGCTGAGACCAAAGCTGCAGCCGCCACAAAGAGCGAAAACCAAGAAGAGCAAAAAAGAAGACAATTTCTATGAAAAAAAAACAAAAAAAAAACATAACGAGAACCGCTCATGTAACTGATCGGGGCTAAAACTGTCATTTCAGTATTTATTTATTTATTTATTTATTTATTTGAATACCGGTCACTCAAACACAGCCTGAACTGAATCTGCGTCTACTGTGGCTGGCGGGACATTCCAGAGATGAAAGGTGAAACTTCTCAACACTGACATGTCCAAACGCAGACTTTCCACTTTTTTTCCACATTGGATCAGCAAAGTGAAACACTCTTTGCACTCCTCCAATGCATTACTTTATTGGTTAAAACTTAATAAAAAAATCAAGTTTATATGATTATTTCCACTTTATCTGTAAAGTATGAAATAGCCAAATAGTTTGCCCAAATCTTGATGATGCAGCCCCTTTTCATTATCAGATTTTCCATACTCTCTTATCACTTTGTAATTACCTCTTGGTAACAGTGACACCACAATGAGATGTTACAGTTTGGTTCAAGCTTTTGTGTACTGCATGTGCTTATATATTTATGTGTGTGTGTGTGTTTGTGTGTGTATACGCTATAACTTAGATATTCATTCCCCAGTGTGCTGCACTCTCTGTAAGAGCACGGCTGCCTGTAACCCTAAACCCGTCTCTGACCCCTGACGAGACCGCTGCACATCAGTCTGTGTGTGTGTGTGTGTGTGTGTGTGTGTGCGTGCCTGTATGTGTGTGTGTGTAAGGGAGTGTGTTGTCTCAAGCCATTGTTACACAGCTGATCCTCTTTAAATGCCGCAGCAGAGTTGGGAGAGTATTAGTCATGATCATATAATACGATCATCTTTACACTGCAGGAGGGGGATCCACGGGAACGGCCACATCTCACGCAGCAGTAAACTTTCATCTCGTGGATGATTCATGTGTTGTGTCATTTCAAAACTAAGCCATTCATATGCTCGCTAGATTCAAGATATTTCTGCTAATATTTCCAGTTTTCAGTGTTAAACTGCCAAAAAAAAGACCTTCACTGACTCTGGACGTTATTCAGATTTGAGAGTAAAGAAAACAATGGATTGGCTGATTTTTTTTTTTTTTTTTCATGAAAATGCTTGCAGCAAGGAATATGGTTGGTAAATATTACAAAGATATGTTCTGGACGCTTAATATTTACAGTTTCAACTTTCACCATCTTAATTTGGAGTAAGTTTGTCATTATGTGTCGTTTATTGCATACCACGTAACATCTTCAGTGATACTGATGTATGTATGTAATGAACCTACTAGCCACCTGATATATCTCTACAAGCTCTAATAAGAACTGCCGCAGGATCAAGAGCAATTCAGGAAAGACAGGAAATGCTTTCTTTCATCAAGGGCAGCGAAGACGGAGGTAGTCTGAGGTAGCAGATGACAGCAGAGCTGGAAAATCCAACAAACAGCCGCATCTTCCTCTGCAACGCTTGGTGATAAAACACTTGTTGTGGTGTGGTGGTGGGATGGACACCCTGGCTAAATTTGTCACATCACTGGCCATAATTAAAAATTTACTTGACAATTGAATTTTACGCCTGGACAAAAATAAAACTCAAGGAGAAACACTGAATACTTGTCATTTTTCGAAATTTTTGGCATGAAAATTTGTAAAATTATGCTAAATATCAGTGCAAAATATCAGCTTTGGTCCAGCCAGTGCAGCCGGTCTTCAAAACCCCACATCTTTTCGGCTAATAAATTTCTTCTATTTCTACATGAATGTCTAAGGCCCTGATCTGGAGAGGAGGTCTGTGATTGTGTCGGTGTAGGATAAAGTTTGAACGTCAGCTCACTGCTTTTCCGGTGCCGTCTCTCTCTCTCTCCCTATCCCTCTCCCGGTCGCGCCCCCCGGTGCCGTGGCTCCTCAGGAGCTGCTGGGCGTCATGGATGGCCTGGGTGACCACATCACCGTCTCCTAGGAAACCTGAGGACACCGAGGAAGAAAAGATGATGACGATAAAGTTGAGGAATAAAAAGGTGAACAAGAAAAACAAAGAGACCGTTGAATAACATGATGATGATAACGTTGATGAGTAAGAAGAAGATGATGAGAAAGATGACAAGAATGACAAGAGAGGAAGAGAAAGAGAAAAGACATATGAATGAATGAATGAATGAATGAATGAATGAATTGTTTATTTTCGGTCATTATAAAGAACAATACACTTTCTGTGAATTTACAGCAAAATATTATCATACCTGTTCACACTGATTCATTACACACAACAAATTTCCCACATCAATGACCGAAAAAAGGAACAGGCTGAAGCCCCAAAGCTTAATTTTGCCTGTCCGGTACAATCCATAAGATCAAAACAGAAAGAAAACTTACTCTAATTTATAATCCTTAATTACTTTACACTTTAAGGGTTTAAAAAAAAAAAAAAAAAACTCAACAGAAAGCTACACAATTCCAGCTCATCACTGAGGCCATTCCAGAATTTAACTCCCAAAACTGAAACTGATCATCATACATGTTTCAAAAACATATAACCCTCTTAAATTATAATGTCCTTTTCTTAATTTAAACAGTTGTTGAAGACCAACAGGAAGGCTTTTATTCCTAACTTGAAAAAGTATTTCCAATGTTCTTGAATAAACAAAATCTAAAAATTTTAAAGTACACAAGGCTATGAATAATGGATTAGTAGACTCACGGTAATAGGCTTTATTTATTATTCTAATGGCTTAATTATAATCTAACAGTTTAATTATAGGGTCTACATTTGTTTTATATACATTTCCCCAAACCTCAACACAGTAAGACATATATGGCATTAAAAGTGAACAATACAATATATGCAGGCATTTTTTGTTCAGCATATCCTTTGTTTTGTACAGAATAGCAACAGATTTAGATAATTCCCATTTGATATACTCTATATGTGGCTTCCAACTGAGTTTAGAGTATTTAATCACTCCCAGAAATTTTGTTTCATATACTTTTTCAGTTCCAACACCTCAGTATTAATTCACTATTAATCCTGCCACCGCCAAACACCATAAATTTTGTTTTATTTTCATAACTTATTGATATCAAACCACTTTTTTAGCGTTGTCAATTCCCTATCTACTGTGTTCAATAATTCTTCCATATCCTCCCCTGAACAAAATAAATGAGTGTCATCTGCAAATGTAACACATTTCAACTTATTAGATACTGTACAAATATCATTTAAATAAAGTATAAATAACTTAGGTCCCAATACCGAACCTTGTGGAACACCACAGGTTGAGATTCAGTATGCTTTCTTAAACTTGTTGACCACTTCTAACATATCACTCACACAAACTCCACCAAGTAACACTGAGTTGCAATTATCAAATGCAAAAGCAAAATGACTGTCTTCATCTCTAGGAATGTTGATTTCCTTTGCCAAACTTGGACCAACATTAACAAAAAAAAAAAAAAAAAAAAAAAAAAAAAATCATTACACTCATTGACAACTTCCTCTATATTTTCAGTAACTCTTTTCCGATCTCATAATAGATGTCAATCTGTTTTTATATTTTCTATTCTTATCCTCCTTTTCCTTTGTTCAATGCATGATAAATTCCCTGTAAAGTCTATTTTTCTTTTTACCAGCTTTTTCCAGCCCCTTTGTTAGCCATGATTTTCCTCTTTTTTGGCAAGGCAAGGCAAGGCAAGTTTATTTGTATAGCACATTTCAGTGACAAGGCAATTTTAAGTGCTTTACATAGAGCATAAAGGCATTAAAACAATATAAAAGGGGGGATTTTGTTTATACTCAACGGATAGTGTTGGTCACAAAATGTCAAAATGTATCCAAAAATGCTTCATATGATTCATTAGTCTACTCTACATAAACTTCCTGCCAGTTATGATTCGAAAGTTCTTCCCTAAGATCTATAATTCCCTTGTTATTCTGCCTATTCATTCTTAATTTTGGCTTATTGCTCATTTCTAACACTGTAAAAATCGGCAAATGGTCACTTACATCAGTCACTAATAGTACACTTTTTTGTTTTCCCCTCAATTACATTTATAAAGATATTGTCAATCAATGTGGCACTATCCTTTGTTATTCTGCTGGGTTTTATAATTAATGGATAGAAACTCAAACTAAACATGATACTGAGAAATTCTGTGGTTTTCATATGATCATTAGATTTCAGCAAATCAATGTTGAAGTCATCACAAATCAGAATCACCTTATTGTATTTTTCATATAATTCAGAGATCTTCTTATCAAACTGATCAATGCATGACCCTGGTGTTCTATAAATGCAACTAATTAAAATGTTTTTGGATCTTTCAACTGTAATTTCAATGGTTACACATTCCATCAAACTGTCAGTAACAGTTGTCATGTCACAGCAGATGTCCCAAGCAGGGCAACACCCCCTGCCCTTGTAATGACCCTGTTTTGCCAAAACATTTCACAGCCTTCTAATCCTTCTTTGCAGTTCTTTTCCATCACTCAGCCAAGTTTCTGATTATGCTGAACTTTTATTGACAATGTTGAAGGTAATCTTTAATTTTGGATAAATTACTGTAGAGATTACTACAATTAAAGTGAATCACTGAACATCCCTGCATTTTCACACTGGACTTGAACTTGTCTTGAGAATAATATTCACAGTCCGTGTTCATGTCATGGTAGAAGTGAATCTCTGAGACAAATGCTGTTTTCCATCTCATAACGTTTGTGAACTTGAAAGTCAAAAGACACATATTCTTAGACCAGATTTGTCACATCCAAACAGTATTTCACCTTATAGCTCACCACACAAACTAACATTTCCCACTGTTTCACATATCTACCATAATAGTCCTCATTTTCACATGTATCGATCAAGCTCTTTTATATCCCTGATGACTATTACTTTAGCCTGCTCTGGTGTGCCATTCAGTCTTATCATTACTTTACAGTTTCTTGTCCAGGTGTCTTGAATTCGCATTTCCTTTTTCAAGATTCTGGCTTGTCTTGCTATTTCAGCATTCCTTTTTGTGAGATGTTCGTTTACATACACCCCTGCGCCCTTCAAGTTTTTTTTTGCAAGTTTTAGCACTTCAATTTTATATTTTCAGCTCACAAATCGAATGATGATGTTTGGCCTGTTGCTTTGTCTTTGTTGTTGAAGAACGTAATGACTTGCTGTTCAAGTGAGTGCATCCTCACCTTCCTTGTCACCTGCAGTGATCCGTGCATAGGTGCGGTGCGTTGTTTCA
The DNA here is from genome assembly GCF_902150065.1 of Myripristis murdjan. Lineage (NCBI taxonomy): Eukaryota > Metazoa > Chordata > Actinopteri > Holocentriformes > Holocentridae > Myripristis > Myripristis murdjan. Next base: position 31,706,775 of record NC_043984.1, read on the forward strand.
AGTCCAGGTATTATGAGGTCATCCATCCATGTGTACTGTTCTGAATCTTCCACTCTTCTTTCAAGCTCATCAATTTTCTTGTCTTTTTCTATGATCACAGCCTTCAGTTGTCTCACTTCATCAATTAAATCCAGTAGGCCCGTCTGTTGTTTTGCAACCTTACTGAGTTCCTCTGACATGGACATCAGAGACTTTTTAACTTCTTCCATTTCTTCTGCCAGCTTCTTAGAAGCCATTTCTTGGTTTAATTATGGAAATACTTCGTAATTCCAGGTAATGCAGGCTTGCAGGTGTGTCAACACATTGTGGCACATGTCGTCAAAGGTGCCCAAAACTTCAAAAATAACAACAAATGATCCCACACATTTAAACTTCACTTTCTTACAAAGCTGTAAGCGTTTCTTTACTGCTTGGATGTCAAGTTATTTTTGTGATTTTTGAAGGATTGGTAGAACTGAACCACGCAATGCATCTAACCAGCAGCCATCTTCCTCTTCCTCTATCTTGATCTGAGGGGGCAGATCAAGGTAGAGGAAGCAGTGTGTTAAAGGCAGTTTCCTCTTACAACCCATCACAGACTACTAACACTCTCACCTACACATGATGATGAGCTTCCTATCCTGCTTTTGTAAAATTTCGTAAAATGTCATAATGACTTAAACTGAAAGAATGAAATGATTCAGCTTCTCTTAGGGAACAAGACAAATAGTCAAAGCTGTAAAAACCCCAACCATCTCAGCTGCTGCAGCCTTCATCAGGATTACTGAATTGCATGCATAGTTGATGAATATTTTTACTGTTTTGGGAAAGTCAATATCAGAGGACAATGCTCATAGACAAAATAGATGTTCAACACCGGTTTGCTCTGTTCCCCGATCATCTACATTGGCTTGTTTCCCTTTTGTCTTTCTCTTAATTCTGTAAAGTAAAAAGAAATTATAACAAAATAAAGACACACCACCCACAACAAGTAGGCCTACAATATTAAAATAACAAGCACTGTTCATACTAGAATATCTCAGTTCAATATATTTATAGTGGTGTGATGTGAGAGACCTACAGAGCCTCACTTTGTTGCTTTGTAAAAATTTAAATTGTAATCTGCAGGTTCCTGATTTCTTTTTTGGTAATAGTACATCAATAGAAATATCATTTTTGCCGCTGAGCACTAATTGCTTTGCTGCTTCTGCACTGCACTTCCCAGAGATCACCTGTCAATCAAACAGCATGGGCGGGACTGTGATGTCTTTTCCCATTGGATTTTCTGTTGGTGAAGCATGGCTTTCTGTAGGTGGCGCTCTTTGTCTCCTAAACCATGACGGCTATCACTGCTCGTGCTAACAACCCAGTTCTTCCTCTGTTTATTTCAAATACCCTGCAAATGCATCACTTCCTGTGCAGCAGGAAAAGTCCTACCAGTGTGTTTACAGCATCAAAATGGAAAAGCTTCGATGAACTGGCTATAGTATAGAATGTGCAACGGAGATCAGTGAAGGAGGGCAGAAAAACCAACATTTATTGATATGGAAATGCCCCAAATGATTATACTCAGGTTTGCAATAGTTTTAAACCCTGTAACGCTGATGACGGCTATTACAGCTGAGATGCACTTATGGTTCACTTCGATTTGTGCACCTTGGAGAAGCTGATCGGTTGTGACAGATTTTGGTGACTGAAGGTGGGACCAGCAGTGTGACTCACTGAGTGCGGATCGAGGCGGGCTGTGGGACAGCTCCTTCTGCAGCTCTCTGGGCCTGTAGACCCCCTGCAGCGCCAGCGATCCCAGCTCCAGGCTCTGCGGGCTGGGCGTCTTCCCCAGCTCCAGCCCCTTTGGCTTGGAGGTCAGGTTCAAGGGCTGACTGGCTTCCTAAACACACAACGAGAACAGATGAGCAGGGGTGCGGCTGGTCTCTCTCACACACGCACACACACACAAACGCACATGTATAAACACACACACATGCAGGCGTAGCCACAAAGGGTGAGGGTGTGTGCATATTCCGGTTATGCAGAGCAGATTTGGCATGTCAGAGCGCATCTGTCACACCTTTGTAGCGTTTCTACTCTTTCTTTTGTCTTTGTATTCATCTTACCCCCTCTCTCCTTTTGTTTATCTAAGCTGTGTTGGTCTAGCTCTGCTTGAGAACCAGCAGTGCAAACAGAGCACGACTTGAGCGCACGCTAGACACACACACACACACACACACACACACACACACACACACACACACACACACACACACACACACACATACTACACTGATAAAACCTTCATGCAGAGGGTGTGGTACATTAGAAAAGTCTTTCAGTGGCCCAGTTACCAGGAAAGTTCATTGTCTGTTTGAACCGGAGGGCAACACTTTCTTTAATGTCTACCCAACCACAAACACAAGCATGCACACACACACACACACACACATGCAGCTATCATTCACTACTCCCTAAGACTGCCAGCAGCTGAGAGCAAGAGAGAGATGCTTGCACTTTGGGCATGTAATCTCAATCATGTGGAGCTATGCAGCAGAAATTTGTGTATTTAAAGAATTTGGGGAAGGAATTTGTTTCAGTGTTTTCTTTTTTTTTTTTTTTAACTGGCCTAACATAATTAAAGCCGATTCTGCATATGTGCACAAACACTGCAAAGCAAGTGCGAAGCTGCAGAGAGACTACAGTACGGCACGCAGAACACGTGTCCCATATTAATGAAGGGATACTGTAGATACCTGTCGGAAGGAGCTGCTCCTCTTGACGGGGGTGGAGTGAGGGTTTGGCAGCAGCTGCATGGGATAATCCACAGCTGTATGACGAGCAAAAGAAAATAAGGATTTAACATGAAAATTCTATTTGTGAAAACATGTCCCCTCCCTGGTATGGCTAAATACATCTGAATCTACAACATTTAAAGGAGTACTTCACCCGAAAAACAAGGGGTTTAGAAAGGAGTTGGCAGGTGACTTTAACAAAAAGCAGCACAGAGAATAAAAAAAAATAGTCTGTTTAAAGTTTTCAAACCCTTTGTGCAGCATAATCCAAGTCTCCATTTGCACGTACAATATATCCCAAATCAATGTTCTTACTATACAGGGGATTATTATTTTTTTAAACACTTTGCAGTTGTGTATAACTGGCCTGACATGAAGACCCACCTCCAACTTGTTCACTGTACTGAACATGTGAATGATGAGTTGAGACTTGGATTATGTTATGAGGAGCTAGAGAGCTTTTTTCATTTCCTTTCTGTTGCTGTTATTCAAAGTTGCTGATCAACATGCAAGAAATGGCTACAGAGTTTGGAAACTTGGAAATATGCGATGAAAACTCAAGACAACTCAAGGGGAGTACATGCTGCAAAATATATAGTTTTGGGGGTGCACATATTCTGTTAACCTGTTAGGCTCAGCATTTTTCTCCCGGTCAAGTGCTACTAACAGACACAGCAAGAGGTCAAAGGGTACAAGGAGCACTGCATCATCGAGGTCTCTTGGGTGGATGTTCACATAATTGTGCAGTAGTTCCTTTATACTGACATACTGAACTTCACTACATTTTTCATCACATCCATTACAGAGGGTAGACTTTGTTGCTTTTCATCAGCGGTATAAACTGGTCGACAGTAAATTAGCCAGCTCTCAGGGCTGTTTGCAGTGGACAGAGTCTCACTTTATTTGTGCACTTTGTGATGTAATTTCAAAATTTTCCAATCGAAAGAACCGTGTTTGAGCTTTCTACTATTATTTATTGTTATTTTATAGTCGAATGGGAGAGTTTATATCCAACAATGCTGTCTTTTTGAAAAAAATCACTCATTAACTTCTACCCTTGAGTACATTTTGAACGTTTTACTTTTGCTTACGTAGATTTTTAAGCCAGTACTCATACCATTACTAAAGTAAAATACAAAAATAATCATTCTTCTACTTAAGAAAGCAATTTGGGTGTCTTTCCACCTTCTTGTCACCACTGACATTATCTAGCTACCCTTAAGTAACAAAGATGCATGATGTTTTTGAAAATAAAAAATTGACAACCGACATTTTGTGATTGATTTGCTCGCTGTGGAAGAAGAGAAAAGGAGGATGGGAGTTTCATCAACTTGTCCAGGAGCTCTGCCTGGGTAGTGTCCACTTCAGGGACTAATCCGGCATTGGTGTAATCTGCATTGCAGGTAAAGTTGAGACACATTCAACTTGGGGATGCCAGGCGTGCCCCCAAAATGCACATCGTCCAAAACACAAGGAGTATAGCTTAGAGGAGACACATGTCTGCTGGAATAACTGCAAAATGTGCTCATTTACTTTCATTACCAAAGCCTGGAAAAAAAAGCAATCACACTTTGGCCACATATAACTATGGTGCGTATAGTTGTATGTTTCCAGAAAAAAAATGCCTGTGATCTATCATTTCTGATAAAAAAAAGTAAATAAATGAATAAATAAAATCGTGGATGGCGCAGGTTGGCAGGGAAACCATATGAAGAAATGCATGCAAGAAATTGTGCGTGAAATGACTTCAACAGTGTAGTCCTTCACTCTGGAAAGTCAGCACAAGTAGAAAGAAAAAACTTGTCTTCTTGCCTTCAAAAAGGAGGCATCTCCAAATCTGTGACATCAGCTGACCTCTTCCATGCAACCCAATGTTCTATCTGCTTTCTTTTTTTTAACATTCTATCCCTCAAAACATTTTAAAGCACGCACACACACACACCGATTTATTTTCTTGAATCTATGAGAAAAGCAAATGAATGGCTATCCTTAAATTCTACCTACAGTGTTTTAAAGACTGGCCTTGGTGTCTTTTAGGTTTGAAAAGATAGCGAACACAAGGTCACTGCTGAGCACAGCTTTTAAGATAGTAAAAGCAACATTGCACAAAGCTGTGCCTTTCTATAGCGGCGTGCCCTCTATAGCCTGACAACTGTATGAGTGTGTGTGAGCGGCAGAGAGGTACTATTGTTCACCTGAAACCTTCATTCCTGTCTCACAGATGCCTCATTTCTATTTTCCATAAAATAGACCTTGAGTTGAAGTGCATGAATCTGCTAAAGCTCCTCCACAAAGAAGCATTCAAGTGAAAAGATGCACTCAGAACAGCGTCGGCAACTTGTGGAACTTGTGTGGAGAGCGTTGGTATTTAAGCAAAGTTTCTGGCGGAGAAACAAGATATCAGTGAGTCGATGCAGGGAAATGCTGGCTCTCTGTGGGCTGAACAATAGCCAAAGAGGATGATCAGTCTATATGGTGGAAACATCTGATCAAAACCATTGAATCAAGAGCTCCCCTTCATCTTTTTTCAGGTTGGTTTTGAATGACAGCTTTTCCTGTGTTCCGGTGTCACCCTGAGGCCTTGGCAACAGGTGAGAATGAGCCATGAAACAGCTGACAAAGACCTAATGTTCCAGGTGGAGAGTGGCCGGTGAATAGTGCCGGTAATAGAGACTGACGTGAAACCTGAAGGTGTAACAAAAAACTGTTATTGGCCTAACTGAAATCACACAGTTTGATTTCAGGCAAAGGCCAGTGAGTTTTGTGTATGGTTTGGAAGGCAATTACTAAAACCATAATGCCATTATAACACCCACTTGTCACGGCTGACGCATTCAAGATCTTCGCAAGTTTTCCGTTTCATCAGTAAATTGTCAGAAATTAACAGTTCCTCTGCGTTAACCTTGATCTTCCTCATTGTTTAATCCAAATGAAAGCAAAAAAGGTTGATTTAAAGTAATAATCATACGCATTAATGTCAGCTTTGCTATTCTGTGCCGGTGTTTGAAAGAAAAAAATCCTCTGATGCATAGGAAGTGATGCATTGCACATTTCCAGTTTGACTGTAAGAAAAAGAAAAGAAAGTAAATCAAAGAAAATTAAGAATATGAGTGTGTCCACAGTGTTTGACTGCCACGTGCAGTACACCCTAATCTTGCAGATTACAGTTTCAACAGGTTTTCATTTTAGACCTCAAAGCTATCAAAAGTATGCACAGTTAAAGAGTGAGGTTTAGACTTCTGACATGCACTGTGTATGACCACTGCATGGAATTTACTCCACACACACTGGCACTCAAACAGTGAATGTGAGGTTTCATGGGAGCCGATGTGTCCAGAGCCATTTATTTCAAAAGATGAAATCTCTTTTGCTCTTTTGGTGACTGACCTGGCTTGCACGGGATTGGCTGCAGCGGCAAGGTCATCTGGGGGTCAGAGGTGACCGAGAGGGGCTGGGTGTTGGGGTGGAAAGCCGGGATCATCACGTAGGGCATGTTAACCTGCTGGGACAAGGCAGGACAAAACCAACTTGAATCCCCAAAATCCCAACCTCTTTTGTCTGAAACAGCGACTTCTCATCTGAAACAAGAACTTCTTTAGATATATGTCATGTAAAAATAATAATCCAGAAATTGTGTATAATTGCGAGAACCTCTTGCATGTTGTAAAACTGCATTGGCTGCTGAATAAATTGTTTTATCTGATTGGTTGATTTTACTGTTTGTATGTAAGTAAAGTTTACATGACTTTTATAAGCCTTACAAATCCCACATGCAGAAAAGTGCTTTTTATTTTCAGTGCTGCAAGTGTGACTGGAATTTGACTCTCATTTGATTCTCAAATAAAAGCTGCTCAAAAAATACCTACTGTATGTTATTCCTTCATATTGGTTGTGGTAACCAAGAAGCAAGGTTGTTTTTATTCTTTTGTATGTACACTACTTTGAAGGAAACTTCTCAGACACGCATTGTTAAAGGTCGTATATGAAAAGATAATAAGCTTTGATAATGGATACTTGTGCCTACGTCATCACTGTCCTGCCAGTAATTACAGTAAAACGCGATCTCTCAGTTATTACTGCGACTAAAGTACCAACTGGATGTCATGAGAATCACCACAAACTTGGCTGTTGTTTCCTAAGCATTACATTTCTAAGTCAGCTGGTGGCGAAGGCATCGGAACACATAGCCGGAGCTCGACTGACCTGGATCTGCTGCTGAAGCAGGTTGATCTTGTGCTGCTGCTGGATCAGCTGCTGCTGCTGCTTGGCGATCTGAGGCACAGGACATGTTCATCCTCACACACGTGCACTTAGTGTAGCCTACCATGATCACATATCTATTTCATAGTCATTAAATCAAATAATGAGTCTTGAAATCATATTCCAATGAAAACAAATGAAAAAAAAGTGAATTTGAAAAAGGTTCACACATGCACAAACTCACTTCTAATTTCAGTCTCATAGGTAGAAAGTTGCAGTTGCTATAGCATCGGCATGGCTGTGTAGACCAATGAATGGATACATTTTTGTGGACCAAGGAAGTGATGGACCAACAGAATGAGATGGCAAAGCTAACCCACACCACAGAAAAATTAATCTCTGCTGTGTCCAATGATGCCTCTTATGAAAGGGGGTGTGGCTAAGCTAAAGGTGGCAGGGCAAATTGACACCAATGAAAAATGCACTCTTCTTAGTCCAATGATGACGGCACATGTGCCTAAAACAAACGGTTCATGAGCAGTGAAAGTCTGCGAGGGTTCACACTATTGAAACAGGACCTCTGTGCTTAGACCAATGATGTGTCCAAAAAGAGTCTACAGCAAACATTTCAGTTTCAAGTAATGAAAGGGGGCGTGGCTAAAGTATATGGGCCGGGACAAACCATCACCAATGACAAATGAACTCTGCTTGGGTAAGATGTAGTTCTCTTCTGTTCTGTTGGTGGTCTGTTTGTGTGTCATCTGTGACGGTGCCTCCGTTTACTCTCGTTAAATAGCACAACATGTTTGACCTGCCTCTTCTGGCTCTTTGCTTGTTTTTTTTTCCTCTCCTTTGCTCCATCTCGCTACCATCAGCTGCAACTTGGACACTCAAATCATCTGTTTATGTGACAGTAATTATCGTCCGTGAGCCGGCTGTAGACCGCTATTAATTACATTATCTGAGTTCATCAAGGAATCATATCGGCCCTAGTTGAGTGATGTGCCTCATTTCAAAATAGTCATATATATATATATATATATATATATATATACATATATATATAAAATCTCACCCCAATTATTTCACTGCGTTAACAGACATATATCAACACATTTACAAGACGAGTAAATGATGTGTTAGAACCGCCAGTTTTTGCAGTGCACCTGAAACTGCACCTGTCGAACACATCTTAACACGTATTAAATTCAAGCCAAGAAGTTGTGCAAGTATGATAATCTGTTATTAATAGCTGTTTTCAGAAAGATTTTTGCTGTTGTTTTCTAACACAAAACAAAAGGTCTTAAGTTAGATGTGCAGACCTTAGTGACCGAGCTGGAGCCATGACTCATCCTGTGCCATGGGCATTAGTTGGCAAAAGAATGAACACTTGCATTACCTTATCCTAAGTTAATCTAACTTGGATATTCTGTTTCTTTATCATCATAATGGAGAGCAAAGATAAAGTACAAACATCAGAAACCTATTAGGAGGGCTGATCTAAAAACATCACATCAGGGAGCACTCAGGGCCAAGGGTCCCTGTTAGATGTTTAGTGATGTACATCTAATAATTTACCTCACTGACCAAGTAATAACATAATTTCAGTCATCAGTCACTGCTCCATGTTCCCCATTGCAATTTATTTTCCTCAGATCAGCAGGATGAGATGTTTTGGTGGATGTTAGACGCAGTGTCAATCAGCGGTCCTGTTACCTGTTCCTGCTGCTGCCGAGCCAGCTCCATCTGCTGCTGCTGCTTCTCCAGCAGCAGGGCAGCCATGTTCCTCTGCTCGGAGTGAGCTCCCAGCAGCTGCTCCCTCAGTCCGCTCAGCTGGTTAATCATCAGCAGCAGCTGCAGCTCCTTCTCCGCCAGAGACTCAGGGGTACCTGATGGAGGCACAAACACAGCAGGAAGATGATCGGAGGAAAGCCGCACAGAGCTGAACAGTCACACACAAAAAAATGAAAGCAGAGAGAGAGGCTTGGTAAGATTGATCTAAAATTTAGTTGAGCAGCCCGTGTAAAGATCAGTGTTTTGGATGGGAACAGGATACTCAGTGTAATTCTTTTTTCTAGTCATCAATATTTTTTTAAAAAGGAAAACTAACTTAACAATTCCTTGTTAAACTAACTTTAAGTTTCAGTTCAGGTAGGATATCTCTGGTCAAATATATTGTAATCATCATTAATCCATTTAGAATTTGTTCCATTTTAAAGTTGTTCCAGACTATAAATGTATGATTCATTGTCCAAAATTTACATTAGCCATTTTTATCCAGTAAAAGGATAACAAGAACATCCGGAAAGATCAGGAAACATCAGGAGAGGCAAATTACTAATTTTAAAATGTACAATAGGATGTTGAGAGTGTAATTTACTATAGTGAGTAATAGTCCTGTCATTTTATGAAAAAACCTAGGACAAATTGCAAGAGAAGCAAACTCAATTATTCTGTCTACACATACATATCACACATTATCTGATTTGATATGCGCTAATTGGAATAAATGCCAGAACAGATATTTAAACAGTGAATTAAAGGTTACTATATATATATAGTAACTATATATAGTAACTATATATATATACTATATATATATAGTTACTATATATATATAGTAACCTTTAATTTAAACAGTGAATTAAAGGTTACTATATATATATAGTAACCTTTTAATTCACTGTTTAAATATCTGTTCTGGCATTTATTCCTTATATTCCTTATTAGCGCATATCAAATCAGATAATGTGTGATATGCATGTGTAAACAGAATAATTCAAAGAACTTCTAATTGACTTTTTTCTTGTCTTTGTGTGTGTAATCAACTTTTTATAGTGATGTCTGAAAGTTAAATTTTGAACCCCTTTCACCTGTGTGTTAAAAAGGGTGTTTTTTTGGTATTATATATAGGTGATTTTCAAAACTTTCCACCAATGAGATTCCTTGGGACTTTTTTTCCTCACTCAGGACAAACTGAGGATCCAAAATCAGTTGAGTTTGCTTCTCTTGCAATTTGTCCTAGGTTGACCCAAATTTTGGCCTAAAATTACTATTACTAAAGACTATAATATGATTAGTGGTAGAGTATATTTTAGCTATCAAGCAGGACTACGTCAGGTAAAATTATCTTTGGCATGCACAACAAGTATTACATTCCTTTTCTGAGTAGCATACCCAACAATGATCATGATTCATGAGACAACAGGCAAATAAATGTGATGGGAAGAAAAGTTCTAAAGGTATAAAGATGTTGGAAGGGGAGGATAGCGTCTGAAAGCTGACCTTTCAGTTGTCCTGCACCCACTGCACTTTTATCCAGGAGTTTCTCCCTCCAGTCGGTATTCAACAGCTTCTCAATGGTAGGCATTACTGTTAACAGGACACAACAGGTACTCAGCAGAACTGCACTGAGCTGCACAAGATGGCGCAAAAAATATATTCTGTCAACTATAATCCATCTGATACCAAACTACTTTTCTAGTGTCTCCTCTGCCTCCCTAATGGCATTGATTGAAGAAGACATTTGAGGTGCAGAAGGGCAGAGGTTGTTTGTCTGTCTAAGAGGAGTTTTGAGTGTTTGAGTGAATCAATATTTGGACAGAGTACAATCCAAGGTCAGGTAGTGGGTGAGGACTTGAAGAGTAAGACTCTTAAACAAAAGACCAGAAGAGAGGTCCCGGGGAAATTCAAGGTGAGGAGTATGGGCCGCTGAAAGACTTGAGGGCAGGGAGAGTCTCGGGAGTGGCTAGGAGAGCAGCCTTTTACTCCATATGTGAGGCATTGAACGAAATCAAACAAAAAGGCACCCCGATCCCCCCCAGGCCCATTCAGGAGCCAAAACACTACCCTCGCTCCACCAGACAAACCGTCACTTCTATCGATTTTCAGCGGATTGCATTGTGCAATGCTGAATAGCGGCAGAATGTGGTGCACTTAAACACGTAAGATTTGGGGCTGTCAAAGTGCTGTTGGTGAGAAAATAGAATGAACGTTTCTGTGTGTGTGTGTGTGTGTGTGTGTGTGTGTGTGAGAGAGAGAGAGAGAGAGAGAGAGAGATTGCCATAAAGGAAAATAAAATGAAGTACAGACAGAGAGACAGGAAGTAGAGGTGAACTAGTAATGGTGTTTCAGAACTGATACCGCATAACGGAGTACTTTATTAGGTGGATCAACTGATATAAGCATTCATCCAAGTATTACTCAAGTCACCGCGCCGCCTTCTCTAGCACCAGCCTGCTATAGAACAAGGTACAAGTGGAACAAGTGATTTGAATAACTGATTTGAATAACTGAATAGCTGCTTTGATCAAATTGTGCATGAATGATTGTATGAAAATCACCCGTTCTCCGTCCTGGTGCTTGGCATGCAGAGTACTTCTGGTTTTAGATTTAAACCAGCTAGTTAATTGCCGCTAACTGCATTCACCAGCCAGTGTCCCGGGTGTAAATCATTCCCTGATGATATGGCTGAGATGAAAAGCAGCAGGGCTCCGGGTCCTGTCCGAACCAGGATTGGGAACCACTGGGATTCAGTTTTCCTTCAGGTTCCTCGCTGATAGTTAATGAGCTGGATTTAACGTCAGATAGATACAGACCGAGTGTGGCCAGCTAGTTTACAGTTTACTGACAGAAGCTCACACTTTTTTAATACTTAAGTGTTTAAAGATAAAAGCAGTGCGGTAGATTAGAGCTAATAAAACAGAATGGCAATCGGCCAAGAACTTCACACATTGCGGCGTTTCAGAAATTAAGAACTGATTATCATCTTTGTGCATCGTTAACCAGGCAGTAACGGGGCAGCTGTATTTGCTGAACTGAGAGCTGCACCTGGGAGCTGGATCAGTCCGATCCTGGTTCTCCAGATACTGTCGGACCTCTAACAGAGCATGAGTGACCATGTCGGTGCTGAGGCAGGTCCTGTGGTCGTACCTTCGTTGAAGTTGGATTGTCCCTCGGGTCGCTCGTGGGCCCTGGCCTCCAGTCTCATGGGGCTTTGCCTGTGAGGCAGCTCCTTGCCTGGGGAGCCCTCCTGCAGGACAGGGAGAGCCGTCAGCACCACTAAACCAACAACTGACCAAACCTGATGTCCCACTCACATCATGTGGTAACCAAGGCAGAGATAGGAAAAGTTCCCATCTCTACAATTTGCAAATGTTCATGTCAGTTGGAAAGTACAAAAGGTAACACTATTAAACTTAATTTAACAAAAAAATATGTTCAGCTTTATGATAGGCTGAGTTGATTTTGATTTTTTTTTTTTTTTTTTTTTAAAGCATGCATGTAGTATTAAATTGGTATTTATTTGAGGTGTGTGTGATGTAAGAATTTGTCAGAGACTTCCATGTTATTCACCACCTGGTCATGTATGTCAGAGCTTTCAGAAAAACACAAGATTCCTCGTTGTAATTATCAGCTGGATGTTTACATAAATGACATTTACAAGGTGGATAATGGTACTTTATGGTAAATACCGCATGATGTGAATGCGGCATAAGGCCAGAACGACACCCCCATAAAATCCACCCTCATGTATTCATACACCCATATAAATCATTCATTTGTGTTCAGTGCATTAAGGGATTTATTTTTTGTGGTGAAGCCACTTCCCTTCAAAGGGTCTCATCTAAGATATTTCAATTCAGGATTTCCTATGTTTCCCAGAATTCCTTTCAACAACCAATAGTAAGGGGTCTTATTTTGTTGCTTCCTATCAAAAAGCACTTGTATGGGCATATAACTATGGCTACCTACCTACTTTGTGTACAATGGAGCATTTTTATAATTATGGCTGCGCTCCTTGCTCTAAACAACTTTGCTTGTGGTTGCGTTGCACGCATCCATCTTTTAATCTGCTGATGGTACCGAAATCGGTCTCTGTGCCTCTTTTACACTGGATTTCTCCCTGTTTGATCGTTGAATTTCCGGTGCTGAAACATTTTCTGGTATGATAATCCATTTTAGCTGCTGGAAATATTTCAACATATGGCCAGGAATCCACAGCTTGAAATACCAACAAAATGAACCCAAAAATGTGTTTTCGGGTACAACTTTTTCTGTAAAGTGCTGAATGCATTTCTTTCCAGTGTAAGGCCATTCTTTTCAATTGAGAACATCCTTTAGTAGATGCACTGTGTCATGATGGAAGGCTACGGAGCCTCGGCTGCATCTCAGCGAGGGGTCAATGGGGGAAAAAAAATAACACACCCTCAGATTATGAATCCATGCCTATGGATTTACCCTCGAAATCGGAGACACAGTTAGCATATCTTATTGCAAGGATTCGTAATTTGCGAGCACTCGTTTGCAAATCCGTGGGCATGGAATCGTAATCTGAGGGCGAGGATTATGAATCCGAGGGCACGGTTTGTAAAACGTGCACCCCGATTTCTAAACCGAAAATACAGATTTACTTTTTTTTTCTCAGAAGACACCAGGGGGCGCTAAAGGAAGCTAAAGGAGATATTTTTGTCATCTCAAAATCTTGACTGGCAAATGCAGCGGCCTCTTTAACCTGACAGTCATTATTTATTCAACATTTCTTTCCGACGGTGGTGATGTCCTTACCGAAGGGGAGCGTGCGACCGGTGGCGTCTGTCGAGCCTCCACCGGCTGACTTCCTGACCAGTCGTGGGAAGGAGGTGTTTTAAGTGGCTCGGCACTGGTTATGACTCCGCCCCCACCGCCAGACTCCTCCTGCTCCACTTTGACACCGATATCCACCATGCTGACATCACCGGCGTGGAGATGCAGCGCTGGAGGGCTGGGCTCAACCATTCTGGAGAGGGAGGAAGAAGACGAAGAGGAAAAGGCTCAGCGCAGGTGAATTACGTACTACAAATATTCAACACACACACACACACACACACACACATAAACACATACAACTGGGTGTCTTTTGGGTAGAGCAATCGACACTTGGCATGATTTATCGTAAGCAAATCCAAATCTGATCTTGTGGTTCGTATCAATGCAGCAAAAAGGACAAAAACATTTACTGGAAGCCATACAGGACCAATCTAGGCTGATATTTTGGTGACCTGCATCTGATAATATTAATCACCAAAAATGAGTTATTAGTCACCACATAACACTTTGTCACTGAAATTTAGTCAGCAGTTGGAAATTACTTAGAAATTCTGTCACATTTTCAACAGGTAGTTGCTAGGTACCGAGGGTAAAAAGGTAAAAACGACTGTATTAGAGCACACACACTGTATTATGCAACATGGGAGCATTGCATGTCGGTGGTTCTCAGGCGTTGGGGCCGGCGTCCCACCCGAGAGGTTTCCAGCGGGCCCCCAGCTAAATGAGGAATAGGCTGATTTCACTATGAATGTCATTCACTAGGAATCCACCCCAGGTACAGGACGTACAGGAATGACATGTCTTCCCAACAAAATATCTTCCCATATGGGCCTCTGGGACTAAATTTCATCACATGGGGGTCCCATGGGTCTCATGTGTGTCTGTTCAGGTGTCTAAGGCGTGAAAATGATGGATTGGCTGGCTGATGTTCAAGGTGGAGAGTTAGGTGATAGTGCCGTATGGTTCCAGCAGGTCAGAGGTAACGTCACAGCGAGGCTTACTGTCCACCGCTTGCAGAGTGTATCTTTTGTATGTTTGAGACAGAATGAATAATAGAGGGTTAGAGGAGACGGTGAGAGACAATGCTTCAGAAAGACAGACAGAGAGAGAGAGAGACAGAGAGAGAGAAAGGAAAAGAGTGAGACAAGGACAGGTTGAGTGAGAGAAGCTTGAACCACAGTGAACTTGAACAAATCAACTTGGGCTATTGTGTGTGTGTGTGTGTATGTGTGTACACGTGCATGTGTGTGTGTATGTGCGCGTGTGTATATGTGTGTGTTTTCCCAGCTCTGCTGCAGGAGGAAAGAAAAACACGGCAGACAGCAGAACAAAACAAACAGAACACACAAGGGCAAAAAGTGCACATATATATAAAGAGGCAGAAAAAAAGCCATTGTTGGAGCCGGGGAACAAAGGAAGCTGGGACAATGGGGGAGAGGCTGACAAAAGCCGCCGGCCGCAGGAAACAGGCCGGATAACAATGCCAGCGGAATGTGCCGACCAACTCGGGAACATGGCAAAAAAATGCGGAGCGCCACCGCTCTACCGAAAGCATAATAATGATTAGAACCCCCCTCCCTCCCAGCCGGCCCTCCCAGCCGGCACACTGCGTTTCAACACAAAGCCACCTGTCTGCCAGGGTCCAAGGCTCTAAACCTGTGTGAATGTGTGTGTGTGTGTGTGTGTGTGTGTGTGTGGAGGGGTAGCGGGGTGGAGGGGGGTGTGCGTGTGTGTGCTACACTAGGCAAGATTTCTATGCAAAAATCCAGCCGTCCTATCAGTCTAAATCTCAAAGTGGAGCTGTAACAGAGAAGAGCCTCCCTTCCCCACTAAAGGCACATTCACATCTGTAATGACGACTATAAAATGATTTAAATCATTCTCACAGAATATCAGTGTTAAACGGATGCAAGGTTGGTGCAAGACTGCAGCAAAAAAAATATAGCTACATTTTCAAATATTCCAGTTAAAATTCACTCACTACATCAGTTTGCTGAGTACAACTGGCTACAGCTGTAATGTGAATGCTGTGCCATTAGACTTGATCTTTATAGCCGTCTTTCAAGAAGTCAATAAGTTTCGACTTAAGACCCCTGCAGATTTGCCCGTTTGACCAAAATGAAATTTTGCTGTCAGGTACGGCCACAGGAAGTGAGGAATTGAAACTGAATAGCAAAATACTAAAAAGCAAAAGGCTCACTAATGATGGCGTTTCACCACTTTCACCTACATCAGACACTAACATAAGAAATATGGTGTGCTAACGTCACTTTACCTGATTTCTAGGTAAAAAAAAAAAAAAAAAAAAGCAACATGCACCATAAACTTGGACTCACGATCATATCTTTTCACCTTTCAGTTGTGCATACATTCGATCCACCAAGGAGCACACCAACTTTTTGAACTGCTTCATCGTGCTCGCTAGCGCCATGGTGTACCTTGGTGGCAGGAATTGGAAATAACAGGCAAACCGACTTGCAATTTTACTGAAATAACTTTTTTCTGCTTTTTCTATTTAATGCAAACTGACGGGAAGAGCGGATCCCGATGACTCAGAAAAGCTCTAAGCCAGGGATGTGCAAGTTTATTTCACTTTATGTTAGGCATTTTTTAATTTTCAAAGTATTTTAAGTCATTATAAGGGGCAGCAGCGAGTGAGGCAGCATACTCACATCAAAACCTCTTCTCATTCAATGTCAACGTCTTGTTGGCTTTAGCAACTCCAGATCTGCTTACATAAAAACAACATTTTTGTGATGTAGATTTACCGACAAGGCTCTGCTGCTTATTTATTTTTCTTTTAAGATATTTAATGATGGCATGTCTTGGATTTTTCATATTTGTCTCTATGGGGGCTGTTTTACTGCCGGTTCATGTTCTGTTCTTTCATCGCTGATACCATCTGCCACCATTCCTAACATTGTGGTGTACCTTTGAACTCCAAACAGGTAGTCGATCTCCCTATTTGTGTATCATTATCAATTTTTCCATTTGCTCGTGGTATTTTTAGCCCTCCATGCCATGAAGCGGTGGGCGATCGCACTCTATGACCTCTGACCTCCACTGACAAGACATAGGTAGTAACTTTATGTAAGCACCTGCTGGCTGAGATTGACCTGCAGGAAGTGCCATCACACTACATGGCTCCCCACTTCATGGCCAAAATGAAAGCTGGAACTTTTAAAGTGACAGACAAAGTCATTCATTTCTGTTCAAATTTTGATATTGACCTCGGGGGTCACAAAATGAAGGTCAGTGGGACGAATGTGGCCCGCGGTCCGCCGGTTGCCCCGTATCTGGCCTGAGTCATGCCGTCTGAGTCAAGGCTTGTACCTGTGCCAGTAATGAGGCCCGCATTGAATAACCAGATTTAAGGAATTTGGCGTAACGTTTTCTTCCTACAGCTTAGGCACATGGTGGAAAAAAAAAAAAAAAAAAAAAAAAAGGAAGCAGAGCGCTACCGTTCCGCCAAAAGCATAAGAATGTTTAGAGTCCCTCCCTCCTCCTGCAGCCCGCGAAATGCACTTCATCACCAAGCCACCTGTCTGCCAAGGCTCTAAACCTGTGTGAACCGAGCGAATGTGCATGCGTGTGTGTGTGTGTGTGTGTGTGTGTGTGTGCGTCTCTAAATCATGAAAATCCATTTCCCACAGCTGATGGGGACTAAAAAGCCCTGTAGTGCATTATTTACTGCTGCATCAGGAGAAGCAACAGCACTCAAACTCTCATCTGGTGCCACCTGCTTGACTACTGTTGACTTTGAAAGGGATATCACACCCATTTGTGATTGCCCATGTGTGTGTGTGTGTGTGCGCACTTGTGCCAGAGTATAGTTTTCTGGTCCAAACTTCAAATTCAGATTTCCAAATGTATGAGTAACATGTGTCTGGGTGTGGTATCTGTCTCACGGTTAGATATGGTTATACATTCTAATGCTCAGACCCAAACAAGAGAGCATGAATATGTTATTTTTTTTTTTTATGTTAATTTGCAGGAGCGTCCTGGGAGTCAGTGGAGAGTTCTGCAGTGGATGTCCACATAATCCAAAATTCACACAGGCAAAATCACTCCACAGTCATCTTCAATGAGACCAGGTGGCTGGGAGTTGTGGGAATAGAGGCAGCACGAAGACAGCATGCCGGGCGGCCAAATCCAATCAGGAGGCTGAATGTGCAACCAAATGTGTGAAAAGACAATTAGCTTTTAGTTCCACCTGTATTTTTGGTTCCTAATCAAAATGAATGAAAAAAACCAAGGGATCATTTTTGTTTAGTTTTTGTGTGGTCGTGTCATTAACCATTACCTTTTGTCAATGAAAATGACACTGTTAGACAAATTGTGAATATCTTTTTGTTATTTTTTGCTCAACAGTTTTGTCTATTTTAAGGTCGTGTACCCAATCCGGCCCGACAGGTCGCACAAATTAGAGGAGCAAGCCTGATCAGAGCTTGAATTTAATTTTTAATAAGTGTATAATTGCAAGCACATGTGCTAGCATGTCATCTCCTGTGCAGATACACACACGCACTTGCAGACACAAACACACAAAGAAACAGATTAGCATATTTATATATTCAGCCTCAATACTGTAGCGTATAGGGGCATTCATGTGACCAAAAAATAAAAACATAAGGCCCGTGCCAGGGTAAGCTCACCATCATAGGTGGAAAAAAAGCCCAACCAGACCTCGCAGACCTCTAATGGACACCCACTGCTGGTCTCCTGTGATGGCTCACATGCTGCTTCAGGGGCTTTTCTACTCTGATCAGAATAAAATGCTGGGGGAAAAACACTGCTTACGTTATTTCTGTCATTTTAGGCAAATATCAGCACTGATGTGATGTTGCAAGCTAAGCGTGACACCAGTGTCTTTGCTAGTTTCCAGCTGGCGCAGTTGTCATTTTTCCGGCCAGCGCCCACGCCCGTGAAAATGCACTCGCGCCCACCTGAGCGCCCATGAGCGCGTCCCGTCTTAAAATAAAAGTGTGGTCAGGTACATTGTTGACACATGGCTATCTTGAGGCGGCTGAGAGTGACTGCATGATCGACCAACAAAAACCGGGTCTGAAGTCAGCGGCACAGCTTTCTCTGTTATTTTAAGGGATCATTATCAAGATAAGTAATTCACGCCTACACAAGCGGGCGCCAATGCACGTCCACTTGTTGCTTGTGCGCTTTCACTTTGTGCACGAGCAGATCTGTTTCCTCTGCAGGGGAAGCCTTCCTTCTTACCTGGCAAATCCGCCAATGTGCAAGTGGCTTTTAAAGGGAACGGGAGACGGCACTCTGATTGGTTTACTGCATGCTATGACCGAAATACGCCCGTGATTAATGAAGACACTAAGTACAGCCCTTTTGAACCAGGCGCCTGGCGTAATGACCCTTTTTTTCCACCGTTAAAAAATAGCAAAAATGGACTTGGACACAGCACTAAATGCACTTGCACCACGCTCTTCAGACCGTGCGCTTAGACGGCTAAAATAGAGCCCCTAGTCTCTCCATTTGCTATTGAGAAGGCTTCACCTTCTATGCACTGTGTGGGTCGTTGGAGCTCTGGGTAGAAAGAAAAAAAAAGAAGATGGATGGATTAAGACGGAGAGGCGGGCAACAGTTTAGCCAACACTGCAGCAGTCGATGTCGGCGAGGGGTTGATTGTATGACAGCAGGGGGGCGGCTGGCAGCAGTAATAGACAGAGTTTTGTCCCACACTGGAAGTTATTCCTGGTTCTCCCATCCACGTTCCAAAGAGGCTGGATTGTAGAGCTGCCACAGGTGGCTTTCACACGCCTCTTTGACTGTACAGACTGTGTGTGTGTGTGTGTGTGTCTGTGTGTGTGTGTCACCCAATGCAGAGGTATGCACAGAATCTCTACAAGCCACAGGGCTGTTGACAGCATAGAATGCATCAAGGTGTGTGTGTGTGTGTGTGTGCATGTGTGTGTGTCTTACAAGCACAAGGGCTGAGTTATTTTTGACAATGCCTTCACGTCTCAACTGGAACAATGCAAAGTAGTCAAGGTTATCACTTCCGTCCGCATCAGTCCCATCTAGTTAAACAGGCACTTACTCTATCTACAGCTGACTGTAGCCATGTGGAACCTGACATTGTGTATGACCGCCGCGCGAGTGTGTGCGGCATGGTTTGAATAGCAGCGCTTTCTTACGGGGTTATCTAATGGAGGCCCGTTCTTCGACCACCTACAGAGGCAATCGGCCTTTGTAAGCCCTCTCCACGCAGCTTGGTCACAGAAAAATGGCAATAAAACAGACCTCAGACCAGCTGCCGACCTGAAAAAGGCAGGCGATGAAACCAGAGCCACTGTTCCCCCTGACCTGAACACACACGTCTGGGACCCGCGCTCAAATAAAAAAAAAGGATACATCTGAGCAAAGTTATTCAGTCAAATGAGTTTTTTTTTTTAAAAAAGTTTTTCCTGCCGACAAGTTGAGATATTTTCAACGTAAACTGACTTGTTTCTTATCTTCTTGAATCAACTTTCATTTTCTCCACAGCAGTGGAATGATTTGTCTTGTCCTGCCTTGTTTTCCAGAAATTCCCTGGAAAAAAAGGTGAAGCTGCACTGGAAACAAGTGGACTTCGCTCACCCCACTGGCAGAATTTTTTCACATTATTTCTTTTGAAGAGAACTAAGATTTTGTCAGAATAAGATTTTTATCAGATGAGATTAAATCACCATGGCTGTTTTTGCAGTGCATGACACGGGACGGGTTTGGCTTTACCATACTCTAAACTACAACTAAACTAATCCTACACTGTAAACACACCATTTAGTTTCATTTTCCGTCTTAAATTCTTGTTATGCTTCAAACCAGTGAACAAAACGCTGCTCGACACAAATGGAAAACTCGCATCGTTCTCATTGTCCATGACTCACCTGCAAGGAAAGGCCATCTGATATCACATAATTTTAAGGGTTAAGGGAAAAAGAGCGCTGCCTGTTTTGATTGTCTGATAAGCTGATCAGGAATAATTGTGACTGGCGAGCAAACTGATCGAGACACACACGAGACACGGCTGCTGTTGAAGATAATGTCGGCAGGATGCAGTGACGCGGGATGGCTTTGGAGTGGGAGTGTGTTGGTTAAAAGTTAACAAGTTACTGTCACAGGGCTGGTCAGTGTCCTAATGCAAGAAACACACACACACACACACAAAAAAAAAAAAAACCCTGCAGTATCCAGATCTACACTGTCTTACATCTTCAATAAATCTGTGGCTTGAGTTGGAGAGCCTTTACCAGCTTGTTTATTTTCCACCACGCAGATGAAACGTACATCTGAACGTGGCTAGAAATAGTAAATTACATGTAAATAGCACAACCGCTACACCGAAGTCCATTTGTAAAGTTTATCAAGAAACACATGCTGTTTTCCCTGGGGATACCTCTCCACCTGTTCTCTCTCCACTTTGGTTATTTGTGAAACCGAGGTGGAGGAGTCCAAGCTGATTCCTGCAGGGGTGGCAGAGGGCTGAACCAAGTGTGGCAGACGCAGGAGGGGGGATTTGGTTTTGTTAGAAGAGGGTAGACTTCTTAAAATAGCCGAAAGAGGAAAAATTATGATTGCTAATTGTGTATCTGTACATGAATAAGTATTGAAATTTCCTGTATTTATTCATATCGCAAAATGGATCGCAGAAAAAAACAATATCGCAATTTTTTTTTTCCCCAATATCCTGCTGCCTTAATGGTCATTAACTTGATTTCTTGATACTAGTGGGCTAATCTGCCTTCAGGCTCATTTACACTCCCTTTCCATATGAAAATAAATCCGTCTGTTTCAAACAATGTAACGATCGCTGCCCACGTACTTTCACGCGGCTTTATGTTGGCATGGATGTTGAGCGGTAAATCCACTAGAGGGCGGCGCAGAGTCAAAAGTCTCTGACAACAACAAACATGGCGGAGGTCGTAATAACGGACCTGCGGCGTTGGAGACGGCGGTGGCCCGTGAGGTCATTAAACACATCGCCACAGGACGAAGGACGGAGGATTTTTTCCATATTATGACAAATAATAGAAATTTCTCTTTTGTGTCTCATTCATAGACTGGTCTCTCTCGATCTAGCGGCTACTCTGCCTCCGCGATATCCGGAAGCTTCCTGGAAACGTGGCCAAATACAGACGAAATGACCACAGACGGACGTACAGACAGAAGGCTGCGTCCATATCTGTATTTAACACTGAGCATAAACATTTCAACATATTTATACTTGTTCACAGAAAAAAAACTACATTGGAAAAACATGGGATTATCTCATCTCACTGGCAGGATTTTTAAGGATTTTTAAAACTGAATGTGAGGTTAAACACTTATCAGGACAGAGATGTTTTACAGCGTACACTGCAAAAAAAAAAAAAAAAAAAAAAAATCATTAACTGCGAGAAAGACTTGGCCTCAGATCTCAAACATACTTTGCTGGTTTGACTTGGCTGTCATGAAAGCCTGCCCGCTGACCGCAGGGATGTGAGCGCAGGCTCGCTGTGCGGGCGGAGGTGAATGGGCCCGTTGAGGACGAGCAGGGCCGAGGATGACAGTGGATGGAGGGAACATGTCTCTCCCCTCAGATAACATCAGCTCCTTCCCTTTGAGCGCCGACAACACTGAAACCTTACACTTCCCACGACACAAGAAACACTTCACACAAAACCTTCAGTTACCCAACAAGTTGTAACACGTAAAACCTAACATTTACCCTCGAGGGACTGGCAATGCAAATCCCCTCTGTTGTTCTCTCTCTCCCTCTTTCTTTCTTTCTTTCTTTTTCTTCCTCTCTTTCTTTCTTTCTCTCCCTCAGTCTCTTTCTCCCCCCCTCCCAACAGAAGCAGTTTGTTGGGTTTATATCGTCCTTGTCGTTTTCCAAATACCGCCTGAGGGAGAATAGCAGGGAGTGCACAAAAGAAAAAAGGGAGAGAGAGAGAGAAAGAGGGAGGGGGGGTGGAGGGGAGAAAGAGAAAGGGGGGGGGGAGTGAGAGAGCCGGGAGCCGGTCTGCACCAGTTGAGAGCAGCGGGATAAAGTGTTCGACATCTAAAGAGGTTCATTTTCGTGATAAACAAATAAAGGCGTTCTCGTCGGAAACCCCGAGACTGACAGCTGTAATGGCAGAAGGTTCCCCCGGCAGGAACTTGCCGAGAGAGAGAGAAGCCGCGGTACATCTCAGCCAGCCGCTCACACCGGGGCTGTGTGTGACACCAAATAAACAAACAAACAAACAAACAAATTTCAAAAAAAAAAAAAAAACTGCATCTAAATTATCTCACTCATAACTCCTAAACAGCTACCATCACACCTCCCTGAATGGAAAAAAAAAAAAAAAAAAACATTGGCAACAAGTTTGTCACAGGCAGTTCAGCCCCTCCAAGGTGTTAAGTGGCAACGGCTGGACTATTACGCCTGAAACCTGCCGAGCCGTCGTGTTAAGACAAGTGTGAAGCGATGTATAAACAAATGTTTTGGGAAGTGTTCCACCGTTAGCCGTGTTTGCTTTGGGATGTTTGACGATGCAGAGACCTGCGCCAGCCTCTGCCTCTCTCTCTCTCTGCCCACAGGGATCAGCAGGGCCAAAAACCTCACCAGCTGACAACACACACACACACACACACTGAACCTGCAAAACATCAGGGGCATCTTCCTCACGACAAGTTGAAACCCCCCCACCTCCCCTCCTCAAAAGCTTCAAAATGCCTGTCTGTCCAACACCTCATCAAGTCACCTTCAATTGGAAAAGTTTGTTCTTTAACAAGGTAAAAGTGGGCAGTGGGATGAGTTGTTTCCAATGCAGTTTGTTTCATTTTTATTTTATTTTTTTTTACACAAGTATAAATATGTTGGGGGGAAAAAAAGGCAGAATAAGACAGATCAGCCCGCTGAGATCCAGAGAATGACACTTGATTCGAGAAAATTCTGGAAACAATTTGATTAGTGTTGGAAACAAGCAGGATTATCTCATCCCGCTGGAGGATTTATTTTGCATTTGTTTCCATAAAAAAAAAAAAAAAAAAAAAAAAAAAAAAAAAAGTGCACTTTATCATGGCTAATACATTGCAGTTTGTCTCTGCAGAGCTGCTGCTAGACCTGCACAAGAGCAAACATCTCTATGAACAAACATGTCACTTAAACGACAACAAACAAAAAAACCAAAAAGGATTGTGCAGAAGGATTTTAACCAACATAAGACCAAATTAAAAGAGAGAAAAGTGCACATTCAGCTCCTACCACTGCATGGAGAGTGTGTCAACAAGAGCAAGATGGACAGCATACTTAGCCCCTCCATCAAGCCCTGCTTCTCCCACTGAGGCTCCCTCTCAGCTGCTGTACTGACCTGCTGGGGACGGCCGGAGGTGCAGAAATCCAACGGTGCTCCCTGAGCGGAGCGGAGCTGCCGAGACAAGTCATGCTGACTGGCTCCAGCTCACCAGTAACGCCTGTCTTTTCTACTCTCTGTTACCTCTGACCCGGCCGGCCCCCCTCTCCCACCCCCGGCTCTTCTCCCAAGGGGGGGGGGGGGTGGGGGGGGGGAAGCACAAAGAGCCTCTTCAAATCCCACCGCACAAGGGCTTCATTTGCATAATTAGCATGTTGTTGCAGGTAAGCCTGACTGTAGCCACGGTGTGCACGATACCGATCGAATTTCAACCCGCCAACAGTTGTGATAGCGCCGTGATAAGGGCGGCCAGCGGCTTAACACCTTCCAACAAAGTCAGCTTTATCCTTGGTTATGATTTCCTGGACACCTGCTTGAAAATGAGGAAAGTGCGGCTAGGATAATGACACGCCGGTGGATGCTGTTGTACTGATGCAAAGGCCAGGCAATAAAGCCGCACTGAGACGGCAAACAGAAAGAGACTCACACTGCACTCGTATTGTTTTTCTCGCTAACTGAACTCTTGCGTTTCTCCATGTGTAGCTTCAAACTTAGAGAAAAAAACAACATTGATTTCCATATTATACGACACGACTGCAATGCTTAACTGAGGCCGCCTCACGCTTGTACTGAGTCAAAGAGTGAAAATGAGGATCCCTCGGTTTCATGGCTGCAGCATTGCATCAAATAGAAAACATCTACAGGTCTTGTGCATCATTTTGCACACATTTCCCCTGTAATTCAGCAGGACATATTGTGTGTCTTTGGAAACCTTGGGATCTCCACTTGAAGTCAAAATAAAGGTACGTGGGCTTGAACAAAGTTTGGCCACGCAGCGTGCATTTGTAATGACGAACCAACCAATGGGACCAGCAGGGCCGAGGAGGTTTTGTCAATATAATCGCTACGAGGAAGGTGAGGAAAATATCAATTCTGAATCACAGCAGCTAGAGTCACAGTGGCCTGATGGCTGAATGAGTCAGGTAATGGTTGAAAAAAGGCGGGTAAACAATGACATTCAGTCGTTATCACAGGAAATCTCAATCAGCAATATCAACACATCAGATGTAGTTTAAGGAAAACATTCGTTTTTTGCTTTTGTCCCCTTAGACTGAAGGACTACTTTGACTTTTGGGGATTTTGGCCTGATGTGCAACTTATTCAGTAAATAGATATCGAACTGGTAGACAGCTCTGTGCAGTGTGCATGCCACTGCTTTAGCTTATAGCGTGCTAAGCAATCGTGAAATGATGTCCTCCAAAGTATGAAGACGCAAACAAATAGCAAAAAGTTGGTTTTGCTTTTGTTCCGTGTCTTAACTGAAGAGAAAGTGTTTTGTTGAATTTTTTCAGGCGAGATATTCATCTTAAGTTATTTAGCCTCATAATCGAATAAAAACAAACTAATAATAAAAAGTTGGTGTTGGTTTTATTCTGTGTGGTGTATAGTCACAACGGCTGGGAAGAAAATCTCAATCTTTCTCAGTGAAGCCCATTATGAATCAGCGGTGAATAAAAAACAGTGAATAAAGCTACTGGGCTACCTTTGCTCCGGTGTAAACAAAAGTTAACCTTGAAGTCTTGCAGGGAGAGAGATCTTCTGTTATTGAAAGTAGTTTTAAGCGGAGCATGTTTTTGTCTTCTTTTTTCTTTTCTTTTTTTCTTTCTTTCTTTCTTTTTTTTTTTTTTTTTAAAAAACCAATCCTTTAAACAAGCCTGGCAGGTTTGGACTTGGGTTAACTTACCACCCAGCCTCTGAGCTGCTATAAATTCTCATTTTTGTCAGTGCAAATCACCCATGATTACTTAACATGCTCTCTGTTTAAGTAGCAGCATGCCCATACCCACCGCAGAGTTGATTCTGGTGCCAGTCCTCTTTGTTGGATACTGAGGTAATATGACTGAAGGGGCCAAATTTGCAAAAAAAAAGTCCCCATAAGAAGTCCTTAATCAAAGCCTATCCTCATCTAACCCTCATCAATTTGGAACTACTTACCATGCATACTGTGAATTTTATAACATCAAGATTAATATCAGCCTATAAAGGTGATTAAACTCTATTCTGCAAGTAAAAAGGCTGAGTTGAGGTGGGTTTACCTTCTCTCACACCCCTGGGTTTAATCGAGGATAGGTCACGAGATGGTAACGACCATAAAAAGTTGGCGTGCCTTTTCAATTATTAAAAACAGTGGTATGTAGCAGCGGTGAAATAAATAAATAATGGGGGAAAAAGGGAGGAAAAAAAAACATTTCCTCTCCTTTTATGACAGTCACAAGAGCCTCCCTCTGCCTCTCCACAGCGCACAAGTGGATTGCAAAACAATCCTCAACCTCACACTTCAACCTCCCGTATTTTAAGCAGCGATGTAGTGGAGGGTTAAGCCACCTCAGCTCAGTTCACCCACCTTTCTGTACTCAGAATAGAGTTTACTCACCTCTTTAGCCCAACCCGAGCCTTCTTAGCATAAATCTATTGCATCCTGAACCCATGCATTCTGCAGTCTGATTTTGTTTTTTTCCATTTCGGTGGATTTTTGTGTCATGAGGGTCCCTGAGGTCACAGTTTCCCGGCATTTTTTAGTTCTCACATCAGTGATTTCAAGATTTCTGGAAACCGCAATTTCCCCCTGACGCGTTCACCAAAGAGGACGCTGGAGAATATGTGTTTTGTCTAATTTTCAGGCCACACACTGCAAGATATGCATCTCACGTCATTCAGCCTCGTCATTGTAAAATCATCTTTTTCGGAAAACATGAAAAAAAATCTGCCAGTGGGATGACATAACCCCACTTGTTTCCAATGATATCATATTAGTCAGGTGTCATTTTCTTGAGCCTAGTTGAGGCTGAGGCTGATCTTGAGGCTGATCTGCCTTATTATTCTGTCTTGCTTTAACATATTTTTACATTTCAGAGAAAATTTGGAAACAAATTGCACTCTAATCAAGCGCAGTTGCCTCGTCTTATTGGCTGACTTTTGTGACTCGCCTTAAGAAAAACAAGATTTTAACTAAGACCGACGCTAAACAACTTTTTTTTTGCGGTGTAAGCCTTGAAAAAACCCTTTAAATAAACCATAACCCAACCTGCTATAAATCAAAAGGTCTCATTGAGATGACATTTTCCCCTCTCTAAAGTCGTGTTAACCACCGGTGGTTCTCGCATCACGACAGGTGTGGTGATGTTTGGTTAGGACGCTAAAGCAGAGGAGAGGTTTTGGAAGAGTTCCCTCAATATCGACATTTCTTATGTGTTTTATACAGCTCAAACGTTAATACGTAAGCTGTTTTGGGGTGAAATAGACCCCCAAAACATATCGATGCGTGCAAAATGTGTCCGGGACATTGAAAACACATCATCATGTTCGCTTCATGTTGACCCAGTTGCCCCCATTAACTCAGGAAAAGTCATTAAACATGAAGCTAAAAAAAAAAAGAAAGAAAGAAAAAAAACAGTCAATGCTTAGAATATTAATGACACTGAGCTTACACTGACAGATGACCTGTTTTAACCTCTGTGTGTGTGTGTGTGTGTGTGTGTGTGTGTGTGTGTGCATGCATGTGTGTTTGGGATCCTTTATTGGAGAGGCTGGTAAGAAATACACACACACAAAAAAACAAAACAAAAAAAAAAAAAAACGAAATACACACTCACAAACAGAGACCCGCACACACACACACACACACACACACACACACACAGTTCTCAAACAAAGCTTCCTTGCGTTGCTGACTGGGCCTCATTAGAGAATGAGCTCTCAGGGCCAGAGACACAAAAGCCTTACTCTCTTCTCCTTTCCTTCCCCTCTCTTCCTCTGTTCTCTTGGCCTTTTGATGTCAAGGGTACTGAACCAAAGGGGCTGCGCACAGTCCAAAGAATAAGCTCATCAAGAATACACACTCAGTTTCCCTAATTTTTTTTTCTTCTTCTGGGTTTGTGTGTGTGTGAGTGTGTGAGTGTGTGTGTGTGTGTGTGTGTGTGTGTGTGTGTGTGTGTGTGTGTGTGTGCTGCAGGGAGCTACAAGCCCTGATAAGGTGCTGTTGTTCTGTGTGGTCGCTGGTCAGTTCATCACACAAAGAGCAGTGTTGGGAACTCCAGCGCTGCGATTGAGTGATAGAGACATCACAAAGACCACATTTTACTCCCCTTTTCCTTGTGGAGTTCAGGGGCTGCCCCGCGGAGGCACTCCCACCACACACACACACACACATACACACACACACACACACACACAAGAACATGCACAGGGTCACATCACTCTTACCAATTTCCCTGTACCACCACAGACGTGATGAAAACCGAACAGATAAGAGTCTGAGAGAAATCAAACGAACGGCATATTTCGAGCATAATCTGCCTCGCATTTCCGTCAAATTTGCGTTATCCACATATTTATGGCTTGTGTGGTATGTTTTCTTAAATACATTTAAAAAAGCTTTTTGAGGTCAATATTCAAAACGGGAGAAAGTACATAACAGCCTTGCCGGATGGTTTGTCAAATCTTTGACGCCAAATATCTCTGAAGTGCACTCTGCCCAGACAGAGCCTCGCATTTTCATTTTCACTGCGGAGGATATAGAAGAAAAGATCTGACCCTAAAAGTTACTGTATGGTACTGAGTCACGCTTCAGAAAAAAAAAAACATTTTTAGTGGGTCGCAGATGATGAATTGACAAAGTCATGTGAAATTTTTTCCGCTGTGCCCTTGTCGAATTCGAGTTTCTGACAAAAAAGAAGAATATTTGACCAACACCATGGGCTATTTATCTTATTAATGCATATTTAGTTGCTGTCATGTTTAAGAACGCTAGAGAAATAGAAAGCTGCAAATTTGGGGCTGTCATAAATACTGGGGTGATGTAAAAATATAAACTATGACATTTTCTGAAAAAAACATGCTGCCTTATTTTCAATTTAAGCAACCAGAGTGGAAAGAGTCCAACCAAAACCAAGTGATAAGCAGCGTATTAAAAAGAAAAATAAATAGAGGAAAAGATGGCTAAAAAGAATAAATACTGGTGGTGCCACTACTCTGTGGACTGTTCTATTTCTTAATGGAAAGACTTTTAAAAAATCATACTATATATTAGCTATTTATTCTTATTTTTTCCTCCTCACAGTTACTCTGTGGGTAAAAATTGAGCCAAGTGCTTTGCCAAATATTAGCTGGCGAGTGTTTTCACCGTGAGAATGAGTTGTTAGCCTGGCAGCAGGAACCACTGCACGGTGTTTCTGGTTTGCTTTGCTGTGGTTCGAGGTTGCTTTGCCACTGAGAGTTGCTAAAGTTGCAGAAAATAACTAACTTAAAATAAATAACTTAATAACTTTTTATGTTCTGGTTGAGCAAACTGTCTGGCCAATGCAAGTTAGCATGTAGGCCCGTGCAGCTCGATGCAAAACCGCAGCTAACACAAAGCAAGATCTGCGGAACAAGTGGTCGATGCCTGCATTTTAATCTGTATGTGCATTTTAGCATTTTTATCTAAAAACAAAGTGTGCAAAGTTATTTACTTCTCATCCTTTGTTTCAGAATATGTCTTATTACAAATTGGACATTAAGTCCAGTTTGAAGTGTTGCCTGTCAGATGTACCAGCAGGTGAGGGACTGACACCTTTTTTATGAATACTGATTGTTTTCCAAGTGATTTTGTATGTTTTCATGTGGATTTTCTGACTTTATCATTGCCTTTGCTGCAAGTTGAACTGCTTCTCATAGCAGAAATGGGACTCTTTGCATCACTGACTGATTGATCAAGTTACACCACTGATTGGTCGAGTTTCCCCACTGGCTGTTGTTGCTCTTTCAAAATGAATTGGTATGAACAGTTTTCTATTATTATATTACAGTAAGTAGGAGATTCGCTGAATTTTTTTTTTTTTTTTTTTTTTTGCATGGATAGATTATAAACTACAATGCAAGTTTTATAAGTCTCGCTTTGGTATTTCCTGGCTGTACACTTGCAGGAGTGTTTGTGCACGTGTGAAGGGTATAAGGGTAAGAGTAAAAGATCGCTGGCTAACATTAGGCAACTTTAGCCACCAAACCTCCTTGGTTAAGGTTCGGGAAAGGTCATGGTCAGGGTTTGGGGGCTTGAACTCGGGTCTCCGACAGGAAAGTCTTGTGTGTTTGACCCATCAACTATCCCCCCAAGCATATAAATTCCACTGTACGCCATTTGAAAAGTTGAAAACTCATGTTATTTATACGCAGAATGAAGAGACTGGGCTGGGTCAACAGCTCCCAAACACTGCTGTCAGTACTGCAAAACTCTCATAATTACAGAGTTCTCCATAAAAGTCAGAATTTGCGGCATTTTCATGTAAGTAAATGTCAGGTTTTCTACTCTAAATGCGTGCTACAAACTCAGGATTCCATCAATCGACAGTTCAGTTTTTACATTTTGCAGATCTAAATAGTTGGTGCGGAGACGTCTTTCCTGGAGAAAATTCACCGCTGCACAGGAAGTGATGCGTTTTACGTTTCCAGGTTGTTTGGAATAAACAGAGGAAGAAGGACCTGGGCAGTTAGCATCGATAGCGATAGCTGCCATGACTTGAACAGACAAAGAAAAGAGCGCCACCTGCAGAGCTCCATCGACGGAAAAGTCCAAAGAGAAAGACGCCGCCGTCCCGCCCACACACTGATTGACAGGTGATCTAACAGCAATAACAGTGCTGGCATGGAAAAGTGACCAGATCTGATGTTATTCTGATTTGCTAGTACATATTTCTTTAAAAAAAAAAAACGAGTTTAGTGACAATCAGCATCACTAAACTCCCGAGTGTCTTTCATTAACAGTAGCTGAGAGGCTCTAAATGCTTTGGGATTTAGGCTGGCATCCATTAATTTATTAAAAGATAAATCTTATCCAACTTGGTTTTGAGATTGGATTCACTGGGAAAATTAACTAGATTATCAGCACTGGTGAAGTGACTGAATATGGCTTAAGGCACAGTAAAGGAAGGGCCATTCGTTTTAGCTGGTTTTAGCTGAGCGCCTGGACAATAAGTCAGTGATAAATCTGCTAACATTAGTCCATTATACGGCTGAAATGCAAATAAGATGCACTGTCGCACAGGAGGCAGCATTTTACGCTTGGCACAGTCTTTTATTTATAGAAAATAAATAACAAAAGATGGAATTCGTCTTTTTCCAAGCATCTAAATGGCCTTAGTGGGAATTAAACCCCCCAACCCTGAGAGTGACGGTGCCTTGCTCAACCTGAGGAACATGTCAAGTACTTGTTCTATAAAAAGCCTATGATGTGAAAAAAAAATAAAAATATTCAGAGGATTTAGCTGAGCCCGGGTAATCTGATATTTCAAGAACAACTTGCAGTTCTCTGTAAAAAAAAAAAAAAAAAATGTAGTCAAGAAAATCAAACAGAATCTGAATGTAAAGAATTTTGCTTTGCATTCGGTGTTTAATCGTAAATTTGAATGACTGTGTTTTAGAAATGGCTCTATGCTCGCTCGTGCTCTTCATGTCTCTGGGTGCAATAACAGTGATCAGAATTAAATAGATTAGATTCCCACATTAGACACATGTAACATGTCTGCTGTGTTTCCATTTATCTCCAATACACTTTCTACCCTCCTCTCTCTCTCTCTCTTTCTGCTCTCCGCTCTCTGCCTGTCCACTCTCTCTCTCTCCTCTCTCTCTCTCTTTCTCTCCGAGGCTTTCTAAATAAGATGTATAAATAGGCTGATGACACAACTGCTCCCTTCACAAAGAGAGAAAGCAGGGAGAAAAGAGAAGAGAACAGGACTCTGGCTTTGGTCGCGGCCCCTTTCTTCTTCTGCTTTTCAGAAACGCAGGTTAAAAAGCAGCCCCGTTTTTTTTTTTTTTTTTTCCTTTTCGTGCCTCTCTCATCCCTCTTTCTCTCCCTCTCTCTCTCTCCCTCGCGTTCTCTGAAACAGGTCGTCTATTGTGGCGGCTAGCGAAAGGCTACTGTGGCATTTATCAGAGAGGAGGAGGAGGAGGGGGAGGCAGAGGAGAGAGAGAGAGGGGGGAAGACAAAACACACTCCCAATAAAGAGATAGAACAAGAGAAGGGGAAGAAAAGGATGTGTATGAAGGCCACTTTTTTCTCCTCTCTCTCTCTTTCTCTCTCTCTCTCTCTCTCTCTCTCTCTCTCTCCCTTCAGAAAGCTCAACCACCCACCCTTTCCACCCCCTGCTCCTTCAGGCTAGCGCAGACAAAGGCGGCCCGACTCTCACAATGTGCTCCCCCCGTTAGCCCGGCACACTTTATATCCTCACCCCATTCACAGCTTCTGCTTGAGAGCACCCACGTGTGCACAGTATATGCGCCTTAGTGTGTGTGTGTGTGTGTGTTTGTATGTGTGTGTGTGTGTGTGTGTGCGCGTGTGCATGTGTGGGTGTGTGTTTTATGGAGTTGGTGGCAGTAGGGGGGGGTGGGCAGTCTATGTTTGCTGAGGGTCTTATATAGACCAAGGGGCCAGGGCGCTGAGGCGTTGCTATGGAAACGCCTTTGAGCAGTAAGGAGCACAACAGGTGATTCTGCAGAAGGCCTGTTCGTCTCAGCATTGAGAAGCAGCGGGAGGTCTGTGTTGTTTGTGTGCGTTTTTTTTTTTTGTGCGCGAGTGTGTGTGCGGCTGACGAGTATAGCCGCCTATGTTGCAAACAACTTTGTGCCATAGGTCTTAACCAGCTCCAATAAGCCAGAGATCATGTCTGAAGTGCCGCGCTGACCACAGTAATGACACGCCGCCTGGTTTTGCACGCCGGCCCACTTTTCCGAGGCCCGGCTAAGAGGTGTGAGTGTAGACTGATTTTGTCTGAAAATGCAAAATAAAAAAAATAAAAAAATAAAAAGACAGAAAGGTTGGGGGAAAAACAGGAAACGCACCATTAACTCTTATGGCAGGGTGCGCCGAGTGCTCCATTCAAAAAGGAATATCAATTCAACCACCAAAACAATCCGAATGACAGGGAAAAAAGAAGAAAAAAAAAAAAAACACAACCTGCAAAGAAAACGTTTTTGAAGTTCCTTGCTGTGGAATGAATGCATGTTTGAATGAATGTTAATCAGTCGCCCATTTGCCGCTCGGCCCGTACCTTTCAGAACGCGACAAAAGCAAGGGGGCAGAAAAGGCTCCGGAGCTTGAATTGCGGTGATGCTCGCCGAGTCATTTTCACAAAGTTGATTCCAGGAGCTGTGCTTTAATAAAGAGGTTACACTGAGAAGTCGCCGGCGTTCACCACGGCCTCAACAGAACGGACCAGCTTGAGAATGAAGCACATAGCACGATGCTGACCTTGGTGGTGAACCTCGGGGTGTCGCGGTGATTTATAGAATGTGACAAGATGTGTTCATGATATACGCATTTAATTCAATGCCTTAATTTGTCATGAATGCCCCTTTTCTTGTGAAATAATCAACACCTGCAGCATCTTGGCCTTCAAACATTAAGTAATAAGAGTGAAAGGGAAAATAATAATTATCTCCGCCAGGAGGCAGCCTGGAGGGGATCATGCACTGAGTCGTGTGTATCGGTCCGTGTGCGAGTGTGTCTGTCTGCAGCTAATCTCACACACTACTGAGCCTATCAGCCCTAATATTGTTTGTGCACAGTTATGATCATGAACCTCTCGTGGTTGTGGTGATTCAAAGGGGAGATGCACAGGCAGTCTGTGTCTCCCCGGTATCTTAAAACCACCACTTTTTCGCATACTGGGAGAAAGGAAAATACAGGAAATGACACACACACACACACACACATGGACAGATCATGTTGGCATGTTCACTTTGAAATGGAGTTTACATTGCTGTTTTTTTTGCAATTGTTCATGTCCAGATTTGCACGTTGAGACGAGATCTGCTCTCTGCTGAGAGCATTCCTGTACTTTATCATCTGATATCAGAACTGACCTTGATTAAACTTGCAATCAGCAGCAGGCACTGGTTCAATTTTTTTTGTTATTATTTTTTATATAACTGAGAGCTACCGGATTTGTCATGGTAAAAGCCTTTAAAACTGACAGTGCTTTCATCTGCGAGCGTGTTACACCTCAGCTCCCTTGGCCAGATCAAGTTACATCCAGAAATGAAAACATGGACAGACATCCTTGTTTGACTACAGAGAAGCAGCCAAAGGCTGTCACTGTGCATCAAACCACCGCATGAAAACACAGCAAATAGAGGAAGTGCGGCGGGGCTAATAACAAATTTCAGAGCCTGTAACTGACAGCTCTCGCAGCCGTGCTCTGCAACATCTACGTTCACCTACATTCCTGCTTCACAGCTGCCAGAACTGCCATCTACCATCTCAGGTGGAGACCCAAAACTTTTTGGGGTTCGTCGCTCTTCACGACAGTCAGCGCTCGCAGTCGCGGCCGGCATGTGAAACCCAAGCAGCCGATCTCCAATCTCAGACCGTTTGTCCACACAGAAGCATCAAACCAGCATAGATAAACAGATATGTATTTCAACACACACCTTCTGTTTATATTCCTGGTGAATTTACATGTATCCCGTATTATTTAAATGCAGGAGATAGAGATAGCCGAGTATATATGATGGGGAGAGAGATAAGTCGCCCCTCACACAAGGACATGCAAGCGCGTGTTTTCCAGGTAGCTGCTGTTACTGAAGCGGCAAGCTGAGGATATGCCGTCGAACATGCGTGCAACTCTTGATGATTTTAAATTAGAGGGGACAGCTTTACTTATTTCACCAAAAGCCGCACTTTTCATGTGCCAATTTTCCTTTTATTTCAACTTCATGGATGCCACAAGTGGTATCACACGTCTTAATGAACCACCAGCGATACGCTAAGTCATATGATAATGACTTTCACAGCCATTAAATTGTCATAGTTTAAGGAAACGCTGGAACAGATCCCCGCTTTCCATGCTGACTATTAACCAAAAAAGAACAAAGTGGAAGTGAAGAAAAACAAGCGAGCTGTACAAAGCGGACACATATCGGGCTACTGTTGCTTAAATTTCACTGATTTTCAAAAGAAATGCAAATCATGCCACTGGACTGCTGTGGAGCAAACAAACGGTCTCTGGTCATTTGCAAGTGACCACACACACACGCGCGCGCACACTCACAGGCACACACATACACACATTTATGCGCGCACATGACCAGGGGGTCTCATAATATGGAATCAACTTAAGGGATACAAATGAAAACAGAGCGGTGTTATGTGAACCCAGAGGAAGGTCATGTAAATTAACCAGGAAACTGTATGTTTTTATTTGTGCGCGGCGAG
Source organism: Myripristis murdjan (assembly GCF_902150065.1). Classification (NCBI taxonomy): domain Eukaryota; kingdom Metazoa; phylum Chordata; class Actinopteri; order Holocentriformes; family Holocentridae; genus Myripristis; species Myripristis murdjan. The sequence goes on from NC_043984.1 coordinate 31,741,955, forward strand.
TTGAAGCATCAATAGAGCGATTGTGAATTCTCTCGATCTGTGCAGAAATAAACAAATCGGCTGGAAAGGGGATGGCAACAGGCCTATAATAGCTTCATCTTCAGTCACGGCAAACACAAAACATCTGTCCGTATCCCACATCTCTGGTGGCAATGCAAATGGATTGGTTAACGATGAAAAAGTCGTTAAAGTAAAAGTAGACGGAGGGTTTGAAACAGGGGAAAAAGCAAAGCCGGGCCTTTGTCACGCGGGCAGGCTGGAGGGTGAAATGTGACATTTCTGCAAATCTGATCGGTTTGAGAATTAATCCTTGATTCGACAGCCACCCGGCACACATGCAACTGCATTCAACATTCGGAGGGGATCGGGTTATTTTTTCCACAAACATTTATCATCATCAACGCAAAATCCTCAATGGCGCTGCTAAATCTCATTTTCATCACGTCCTTTCATTGTTTCTGTTATATTTATGGGCATCCTGTAACAGACAGATCAGTTTTTTTTTTTTACAGGTACATACTACATTACTGCTCTTTCATCCCTTCGCCACATTGCCAAACAATGCAGGGCGAGCATTGTGGGAACAGTTAGACACATGAAAAGGTCAAATTCCACTTTTATTGTCGCTGCATTTAACTCTCACAAACAGCACGGCGCACAAACAAAAGATTCCCTCTCGACTCTGTATTTAATGAAACACACCTCGAGTCGTGTAGGAGCTTGCATTTACGCATCGCTCTCTCTCTCCCTCTCCCGCTCTCTCTCTCTCTCTCTCTCGCACGCGCTCGCAACACGTGGGAGAAGTCCAGAAAAACTCTTGAGCGCCGTGTTTTACAAGGATTAGAGGCTGCTCACAGGCGGCGCGAGAAAAAAAGACAGCGCCGCATTCAAGGATGCTTCTGTCTGCTCTTTCTTCCTCAAATTGATTTGCTGCTGTTAATAAACAGCAGAAAAGCAGAACACAGTCATATTGCTGCATTATTACGGCATCATTATTATAGACTGTGTGTCGTCGCAGGATTCAAAGCACAGCTGCACTTGGCAATGTCAGTGCAAGGGACATAAAAAAAAAAATAGAAATAGAAACTTTTTTTAACGCAAGTTATGCACAAATAATGATTTATTTCCAGCTTCTTCTGTGGTATAATAACATGAAAGAGTCAAAATAGATATATTACCACCACAACACACACACGCATTCAAGATACTGTATGCTTTAACAATATTACTGCATCAGATACTTACAGATGAAAACCCTGCTATAAATGTAACCTTGCGTGGGGAGTTATATGATTCTCTCTCAGTATAGGACCGAGCCGGCTTTAAACGATTAAAAATAAAGCTTTCCGTGAGTGAAGCAGGATTCTTACCTTGACGTGTGTGTAGATGCTTACAGGACAGTGTGTGTGTGTGGCTGCTCTCTCCTCTGTGGTCTACTGGTGTCTACTTTATCCTGTCTCTCAGAGAGGCCTATCATCAGTATCAGAGTTTGTCACCCGCCCACAAGCACGGATGAAAAAGGTGGTGTGCGTGTACGTTTTGTGTAAAGTTACTTCAGAGTCTTTTTTTTTTTTTTTGTTCCACTACCAAAGCAACAGTTGGACTTTCGAAAAGTGCCATGATGAATGGAGCGAGGTGATGAGCATGAAAGACAAGGCAACGGGAAATGGATGGATCTTTACACCTTTGCATCTCCCTCATGAAAAACAAAATTATTCTTTCGCTTTTAAGAGCATCTTTTGTGCATCCCGGCTTCTTTTTTTTTTGACTTGTTTAACAACTAACATCCCACTTCAGTAATTACTTCCTTTTCTCACCTCATTTTTAAAAAAAAAAAAAGAAAAGGAAGACACAGTTTGTGCGAAGGGTAAAACATGGCCAACGCAGGATTCCTACAAACAAGATAAAAATCTCTTTTTTTTATCACCATTTGTGAATGCACAGGAATTTCTTCAGAGTTTCTTAGATCAGACTGACAGAGCATGGAGTGACAAAAGGCTGCCAGATCATGCAAAAGGCATAGAAACTGACTATAATCAAAATGTAAACCCACCCAAACTCATCTTATCTACATGTTTATTTGCAAAAATGGAGTTTACTGCCTTTTTGGGGGGGGCCTGAAATAAACCTTTAGCATGCACATTCACAGTGCACATCACAGAAAGAAGCATCAAGCTGATGTGAGCATCACGAGGATAAGATCTCTCAAGGGCAGAGAGACAAAAAAAAGATGACGCTTTTCTGAAAATATAAGTGATTTTACGCTTATCTTGGTCATTGACGGGTAAAACTACACAGAAAGTTTCCTCCTACTTCGTCACTAGTGGCTTCACTTTATTAAGCCTGTGTCATCTACATCATGCAGACTTAAGTTGTTTTTGCCTCAAAAAGAAAAAAAAAACAGTGATTATAGTTACTAGTTACCACAAAAAAAGTAATCTGCGTAACATAAAGTGATTTTCAGTCCTTGAGGGACTTCAGGGGGTCCTCTGCAAAATGAGGAATGGCTTGATTTCACTATAATTTAATTAAACAGAAATTGTTATGATGCATCACAAATGTGCAAGTTATTATTTTGCCATTACATTTTAATGTCACCACTTGGTTTGTCAGTGTTCAGGGGTGACACTGAGGTCATTTAATACTCAATGATCAAAATATCTTGTCATATCACCTCCAGTGGGGCCCTCTCAATGAATTAATGAATTAATGAATTAATGAAAGTCAAGATGGAAAGTTTGGAAACCGCCTGCTTTAATGTTTTGGAATGTCACCCCAACACTGACACTAGTCAAAAAAACTTAACAAAAAAATGTATTTACCACTACATCACAGCACATAATGAAAGCTCAGCAGAGACTGAAGCGAGGTCACAGCTGTAAAGAGTGAAGCGCAGGCAGTGTCGAGCGAAAGATGAAATTATAAACCAGTGAAGAAGAAACGCCTCTGACCATGCGCTGTCGCGGTCCGCAGAGTCCCAAGTTACACGGCGGCCCCCCCGTGTAAAACTCCAAAAATGTGATTAACACAACAGCCAGGGCCCCGATGTGTGAAAAACCGTCATGTGGGTGTGTTGTCAGTCAGTGACCCAGCTGAGTATTTTTATGTTTCAATTAAAATTCCTCGCGATGCCTCGAAAGGGGGACAATCCAGCCCAGATGCATTTAAGAGGTTTTTCCTTTTTGCTCAGGAGATCAGAGGCTTCCCTGAATCTCGCATTGTTCAGTGTGATTGGCCTGGCCTCACACTGCGCTAAGGAGAGACCGAGGAGTGCGCGCACACACACACTCGCACACACTATTATTCTCCATTGTGGTGTTTCTCTGTGGACTCCCAGTTCAATAGGATACAGAGAACAATGCCCAGAGTTATATAGGAGGTCAGGAGGAGAGAGAGAAAAACCTTTGTCCACTCTGCCGCCCTTATGGAGGTGTCTCATGCATAGGAAACGGTGCACACGCGCGCGCGCACACACACACACACACATGCAAATAACCATGGAACCCAATGCAAAAACACACGACTGATAACGCTTAAAAAATCCCAAAGTCTCACACAGG